>NC_052309.1:94419855-94489855 GCF_016432855.1 Salvelinus namaycush | reverse complement strand
CACACACACACACACACACACACACACACACACACACACACACACACACACACACTGTCCTCCGAGTCATTTAGACATTCCCCGTTGTGCTTGCTGGCATCCTAACTGTGACGCCTAGAGGCTGAGCAGAGCTCCAGAGCTCCATTCAGAGAGGGGGAAGAGAGACTCTGAATCCCAGACACGCTCCCTGTCACTGGGCCGTGCTGCATCTGGGACAGGGGGGGGGGGGGCCCTCTTCTCTGCTGTCTTTGGCAGCTGGCCTGGTAGTGGAGGAAGGCTGTCATTTTTGGCGTGTGTGTGTTTGTATGTCTGTGTGTGTGTGTGTGTCTGTGTGTGTTTGTGTGTCTGGCTGGCTGTGTGTGTGTGTGTGTGTGTGTGTGTGTGTGTGTGTGTGTGTGTGTGTGTGTGTGTGTGTGTGTGTGTGTGTGTGTGTGTGTGTTCGGGCCTGGCTGGGTCTGCCTCTGGGTTCTGTTGGCTCCAGCTCTAATGTTTAGAACCAGTACCAGCTCTATTGTTTAGAACCAGTACCAGCTCTATTGTTTAGAACCAGTACCAGCTCTATTGTTTAGAACCAGTACCAGCTCTATTGTTTAGAACCAGTACCAGCTCTATTGTTTAGAACCAGTACCAGCTCTATTGTTTAGAACCAGTACTAGCTCTATTGTTTAGAACCAGTACCAGATATATTGTTTAGAACCAGTACCAGCTCTATTGTTTAGAACCAGTACCAGCTCTATTGTTTAGAACCAGTACCAGCTCTATTGTTTAGAACCAGTACCCGCTCTATTGTTTAGAACCAGTACCAGCTCTATTGTTTAGAACCAGTACCAGCTTTATTGTTTAGAACCAGTACCAGCTCTATTGTTTAGAACCAGTACCAGCTCTATTGTTTAGAACCAGTACCAGCTCTATTGTTTAGAACCAGTACCAGCTCTATTGTTTAGAACCAGTACCAGCTTTATTGTTTAGAACCAGTACCAGCTATATTGTTTAGAACCAGTACCAGCTCTATTGTTTAGAACCAGTACCAGCTCTATTGTTTAGAACCTGTACCAGCTATATTGTTTAGAACCAGTACCAGCTCTATTGTTTAGAACCAGTACCAGCTCTATTGTTTAGAACCAGTACCAGCTCTATTGTTTAGAACCAGTACTAGCTCTATTGTTTAGAACCAGTACCAGCTCTATTGTTTAGAACCAGTACCAGCTCTATTGTTTAGAACCAGTACCAGCTCTATTGTTTAGAACCAGTACCAGCTATATTGTTTAGAACCAGTACCATCTCTATTGTTTAGAACCAGTACCAGCTCTATTGTTTAGAACCAGTACCAGCTCTATTGTTTAGAACCTGTACCAGCTCTATTGTTTAGAACCAGTACCAGCTCTATTGTTTAGAACCTGTACCAGCTCTATTGTTTAGAACCAGTACCAGCTCTATTGTTTAGAACCAGTACCAGCTCTCAGACCTCTTCCCTACTGGGCCGGCTTGTGTTTTTTCTGTTATTTATTTCTCTCTCTCTCTCTCTGTCTCTATTTATCTTTCTCTCTCTCTATCTCTCTCTCTTTCTCTCTGTCTCTATTTCTCTTTCTCTCTCTCTCTCTCTCTCTCTCTCTCTCTCTCTCTCTCTCTCTCTCTCTCTCTCTCTCTCTCTCTCTCTCTCTCTCTCTCTCTATCTCTCTCTCTCTCTCTCTCTCTCTATCGTTCTCTCTCTCTCTCTCTCTCTCTCTGTCTCTCTCTGTCTCTCTCTGTCTCTCTCTGTCTCTGTCTCTCTCTCGCTCTCTCTGTCTCTCTCTCTCTCTCTCTTTCACTCTCACTGTCCTCTCTCTCTCTCTCTCTCTCTCTCTCTCTCTCTCGCTCGCTCGCTCGCTCTCTCTCTCTTCTTGTTTCCACATTTTGTTATGTTACAGCCTTATTCTAAAATGTATTAAATCATTTTTTCCCCTCATCAATCTACACACAATCCCCATAATGACAAAGCAAAAAGAAATCTTTGCACATTTCTAAAATAAATAAAAACTGAAATATCACATTTACATAAGTATTCAGACTCAGTACTTTGTTGAAGCACCTTCAGTAGCGATTACAACTCGTGTTTTCTTGGGTATGATGCTACAAGCTTGGCACACCTGTATTTGAAGAGTTTCTCCAATTCTTCTCTGCAGATCCTCTAAAGTTCTGTCAGGTTGGATGGGGAGTGTCGTTGCACAGCTATTTTCAGATCGGGTTCAAGTCCGGACTATAGCTGTGTCACCCAAGGATATTCAGAGACTTGTCCTGAAGCCACTCTGCGTTGTCTTGGCTGTGTGCTTAGGGTCGTTGTCCTGTTGGAAGGTGAGCCTTCTCCCCAGTCTGTGGTCCTGATCGCTCTGGAGCAGGTTTTCATCAAGGATCTCTCTGTACTTTGTTCCGTTCATCTTTCCCTAAATCCTGACTAGTCTCCCGGTCCCTGCCACTGTAACACATCCCCACAGCATGATGCTGCCACCACCATCCTTCACAGTATGGGTGGTGCCAGGTTTCCTCCAGTCGTGACACTTGGCATTCAGACCAAAGAGTTCAATTTTGGTTTCATCAGACCAGAGAATCTTGTTTCTCATGGTCTGAGAGTCCTTCTTTTGGCAAACTCCAAGTGAGCTGTCATGTGACTTTTACTGAGGGGTGGCTTAAGTCTGGTCACTCTACCATAAAGCCCTGATTGGTGGAGTGCTGCAAAGATGGTTGTCCTTCTGGAAAGTTCTCCCATCTCCACAGAAGAAGTCTGGAGCTCTGTCAGAGTGACCATCGGGTTCTTGGTCACCTCCCAAACCAAGGCCCTTCTCCCCTGATTGCTCAGTATGGCCGGGCGGCCAGCTCTAGGAAGAGTCTTGGTGGTTCCAAACTTCTTCCATTTAAGAGGTCACTGTGTTCTTAGGGACCTTCAATGCTGAAGAAATGTTTTGGTTCCCTTCCCCAGATCTGTGCCTCCACACAATCCTGTCTCGGATTTCGACCTCATGGCTTGGTTTTTGCTCTGACATGCACTGTCAACTGTGGGACCTTATATAGACAGGTGTGTGCCTTTCCAAATCATGTCCAATCAATTGAAGTTACCACATGTGGACTCCAATCAAGTTGTAGAAACATCTCAAGGATGATCAATGGAAACAGGATGCCATGGAAACAGGATGAACAGGGTATTGTGATGTCATTATGGGGTATTGGGATGTCATTATGGTGTATTGTGATGTCATTATGGTGTATTGTGATGTCATTATGGGATATTGTGTGTAGATGGATGAGGAAAAAAGGTATTTAATCAATTTTAGAATAAGGCTGTAACCTAACAAATGTTTAAAAAGTCAAAAGGTCTGAATATAGAGTACACTGAGTACACTGTACATATAGAGTACACTGAACATATAGAGTACACTGAGTACACTGTACATATAGAGTACACTGAACATATAGAGTACACTGAGTACACTGTACATATAGAGTACACTGAGTACACTGTACATATAGAGTACACTGAACATATAGAGTACACTACGTACACTGTACATATAGAGTACACTGTACATATAGAGTGCACTGAGTACACTGTACATATAGAGTACACTGAGTACACTGTACATATAGAGTACACTGAGTACACTGTACATATAGAGTACACTGAGTACACTGTACATATATAGTACACTGAGTACACTGTACATATAGAGTACACTGAGTACACTGTACATCTCTGTGTGATTGTATAAGAGTGGGAATTCTTTACTTGATGATACCCAGACACACAGACATCCTCTGTACTAGCTGGCCGATACAGCTGTTCTACACAGTTAACTTACGGCAGTGTTGGTAGAGGTCTGGCTTTAGATGCTTATGTGCAGATACATGCACCATGTCATTCCTGTCTCTCTGCTGTGTATACATAATGCTAGCTGTCACTCAAATGGTGAGTGGCTGAAGCTCATTGGCTAGAGCTCCTATTGCTAGTGGACTGGCCCACGTGAGGGAAAGGGTAGGGAAAAACGACGCAGCTTCCAGAAAAACAGTCGCTTTCAAACGAGGGACTCCCGGGGCGAACTGAGGTAAGACAGTAATTCAGCTCATAGATAGATGTAGATGTATGACACATTCAGCGACACATTCAGCCCAAAGCGGGAGGTTTAAACAAGACTTTGGCTTGGCTCTCCTTAGCTTGGCTCAGCTTGGCTCACCTTAGCTTGGCTCTCCTTAGCTTGGCTCAGCTTGGCTCAGCTTGGCTCACCTTAGCTTGGCTCAGCTTGGCTCACCTTAGCTTGGCTCAGCTTGGCACACCTCAGCTTGGCACACCTTAGCTTGGCTCAGCTTAGCTTGGCTCAGCTTGTCACCTTGGCCTGTGTTCTCCGGGGTCAGTGATGTCTGTTGAGTGCGTTGTGTTAGAGGGCAGACTAGAGGTCGACCGATTGTGATTTTTCAATGCCGGTACCGATTATTGGAGGACCAAAAAAAAGCCGATACCGATTAATCGGCCGTTTTTTAAATATATATATTTGTAATAATGACAATTACAACAATACTGAATGAACACTTTTATTTTAACTTAATATAATACATCAATAAAATCAATTTAGTCTCAAATAAATAATGAAACATGTTCAATTTGGTTTAAATAATGCAAAAACAAAGTGTTGGAGAAGAAAGTAAAAGTGCAATATGTGCCATGTAAGAAAGCTAACGTTTAAGTTCCTTGCTCAGAACATGAGAGCAGATGAAAGCTGGTGGTTCCTTTTAACATGAGTCTTCAATATTCCCAGGTAAGAAGTTTTAGGTTGTAGTTATTATTGGAATTGTAGGACTATTTCTCTCTATACCATTTGTATTTCATATACCTTTGACTATTGGATGTTCTTACAGGTACTTTAGTATTGCCAGCCTAATCTCAGGAGTTGATAGGCTTGAAGTCATAAACAGCTCAATGCTTGAAGCACAGCGAAGAGGTGCTGGCAAACCAGGAAAGTGCTGTTTGAATGAATGCTTACGAGCCTGCTGCTGCTTACCACTGCTCAGTCAGACTGCTCTATCAAATCATAGACTTAATTATAATAAACACAGAAATATGAACCTTAGGTCATTAATATGGTCAAATCAGGAAACTATCATTTAGAAAACAAAACGTTTATTCTTTCAGTGAAATACGGAACCGTTAAGTATTTTATCGAGCGGGTGGCATCCCCCTAAGTCTAAATATTGCTGTTACATTGCACAACCTTCAATGTTATGTCATAATTATGTAAAATTCTGGCAAATTAATTACGGTCTTTGTTAGGAAGAAACACAGTTGGCAACAAGCCAGGAGGCCCAAACTGCTGCATATACCCTGACTCTGTTTGTACTGAACGCAAGACAAGTGACACAATTTCCCTAGTTAAAATAAATTCATGTTAGCAGGCAATATTAACTAAATATGCAGGTTTAAAAATATATACTTGTGTATTGATTTTAAGAAAGGCATTGATGTTTATGGTTAAGTACACATTGGTGCAACGACACTTGTTGGTTCAACGACGCTTGTTAAATCATCACCCGTTTGGAGAAGTAGGCTGTGATTCAATGATAAATTAACAGGCACCGCATTGATTATATGCAACGCAGGACAAGCTAGATAAACTAGTAATATCATCAACCATGTGTAGTTAACTAGTGATTATGTGAAGATTGATTGTTTTTTATAAGATAAATTGAATGCTAGCTAGCACCTTTCCTTGGCTCCTTGCTGCACTCGTATAACAGGTGGTCAGCCTGCCACGCAGTCTCCTCGTGGAGTGCAATGTAATCGGCCATAATCGGTGTCCAAAAATGCGGATTACCGATTGTTATGAAAACTTGAAATCGGCCCTAATTAATCGGCCATTCCGATTAATCGGTCATTCCGATTAATCGGTCGACCTCTAGTACAGACTGGAGGACTCACCTTGTCACCTTGGTCTGTGTTCTCTGGGGTCAGTGATGTGTGTTGTGTTAGAGGACAGACTGGAGGACTCACCTTGTCACCTTGGCCTGTGTTCTCTGGGGTCAGTGATGTGTGTTGTGTTAGAGGACAGACTGGAGGACTCACCTTGTCACCTTGGTCTGTGTTCTCTGGGGTCAGTGATGTGTGTTGTGTTAGAGGACAGACTGGAGGACTCACCTTGTCACCTTGGTCTGTGTTCTCTGGGGTCAGTGATGTGTGTTGTGTTAGAGGACAGACTGGAGGACTCACCTTGTTTCCTCTGAAGGACTCCTTGTCTCTTTGGGGGACAGACAGGAGCTGTGAGGTTTGATTGGACAGGAGTTGACAGCGTGAGATTCTATTGTATCTGACAGTTGCCATGTGCAACTGGATCACATCTGGCTCCCCGCTCTACTTTCTCATTGGTCCCTGAAGCAGGAGCTCTGAAAAACAAAATACCTCTTTTGGGTCTGGCCATGGAGCATGTGCTACTGGGGACACTGGTGTGTGTGTGGAAGTGTGTGTGTGTGTGTGTGTGTCCCTGTGCGTGTGTGGGTGTGAGCGTGTGTGTCTTTTGTGCTGGCCAAGCCCTTTCTAGCCAGACTTCAACCCAGCCATTCTGCTGCGGTGGGGGGGTTTATGTACTGCGGATGGATGTACTGAGACACTGAGGATATATATATAGAGAGAGAGAGAGAACACTAAAGCCCATCCGATACTGTACAGATCAAATCAGCATAGATGTGTAACTCTGACTGTGTCCCAAAAGGCACCCTATTCCCTTTATAAACTCAGAAAAAAAGAAACGTCCTCTCACTGTCAACTGTGTTAATTTTCAGCAAACTTAACAGGTCAGAGAGTAGAGACACACAGGTCAGACAGTAGAGACACACAGGTCAGAGAGTAGAGACACACAGGTCAGATAGTAGAGACACACAGGTCAGAGAGTAGAGACACACAGGTCAGATAGTAGAGACACACAGGTCAGAGAGTAGAGACACAGGTCAGAGAGTAGAGACACACAGGTCAGAGAGTAGAGACACACAGGTCAGAGAGTAGAGACACACAGGTCAGAGAGTAGAGACACACAGGTCAGAGAGTAGAGGCACATGTCAGAGAGTAGAGACACACAGGTCAGAGAGTAGAGACACACAGGTCAGAGAGTAGAGAGACACACAGGTCAGAGAGTAGAGACACACAGGTCAGAGAGTAGAGACACACAGGTCAGAGAGTAGAGACACACAGGTTAGAGAGTAGAGACACATGCCAGAGAGTAGAGACACAGGTCAGAGAGTAGAGACACACAGGTCAGAGAGTAGAGAGACACACAGGTCAGAGAGTAGAGAGACACAGGTCAGAGAGTAGAGAGACACAGGTCAGAGAGTAGAGAGACACAGGTCAGAGAGTAGAGAGACACAGGTCAGAGAGTAGAGACACACAGGTTAGAGAGTAGAGACACACAGGTTAGAGAGTAGAGACACATGCCAGAGAGTAGAGACACGCAGGTCAGAGAGTAGAGAGACACAGGTCAGAGAGTAGAGAGACACAGGTCAGAGAGTAGAGAGACACAGGTCAGAGAGTAGAGAGACACAGGTCAGAGAGTAGAGAGACACAGGTCAGAGAGTAGAGAGACACAGGTCAGAGAGTAGAGAGACACAGGTCAGAGAGTAGAAACACACAGGTCAGAGAGTAGAGACACACAGGTCAGAGAGTAGAGACACACAGGTCAGAGAGTAGAGACACACAGGTCAGAGAGTAGAGACACACAGGTCAGAGAGTAGAGACACACAGGTCAGAGAGTAGAGACACACACAGGTCAGAGAGTAGAGAGACACACAGGTCAGAGAGTAGAGACACAGGTCAGAGAGTAGAGACACAGGTCAGAGAGTAGAGAGACACAGGTCAGAGAGTAGAAAGACACAGGTCAGAGAGTAGAAAGACACAGGTCAGAGAGTAGAGAGACACAGGTCAGAGAGTAGAGACACAGGTCAGAGAGTAGAGACACAGGTCAGAGAATAGAGAGACACAGGTCAGAGAGTAGAGACACAGGTCAGAGAGTAGAGACACAGGTCAGAGAGTAGAGACACACACAGGTCAGAGAGTAGAGACACACAGGTTAGAGAGTAGAGACACACAGGTTAGAGAGTAGAGACACATGCCAGAGAGTAGAGATACACAGGTCAGATAGTAGAGAGACACACAGGTCAGAGAGTAGAGACACACAGGTCAGAGAGTAGAGACACACAGGTCAGAGAGTAGAGACACACAGGTCAGAGAGTAGAGAGACACACAGGTCAGATAGTAGAGAGACACATGTCAGAGAGTAGAGACACACAGGTCAGAGAGTAGAGAGACACAGGTCAGAGAGTAGAGACACACAGGTCAGAGAGTAGAGACACACAGGTCAGAGAGTAGAGACACACAGGTCAGAGAGTAGAGACACAGGTCAGAGAGTAGAGACACACAGGTCAGAGCGTAGAGACACACAGGTCAGAGAGTAGAGACACACAGGTCAGAGAGTAGAGACACACAGGTCAGAGAGTAGAGACACACAGGTCAGAGAGTAGAGAGACAAACAGGTCAGAGAGTAGAGACACACAGGTTAGAGAGTAGAGACACAGGTCAGAGAGTAGAGACACAGGTCAGAGAGTAGAGACACACACAGGGCAGAGAGTAGAGAGACAAACAGGTCGGAGAGTAGAGAGACACACAGGTCGGAGAGTAGAGAGACACACAGGTCAGAGAGTAGAGAGACACACAGGTCAGAGAGTAGAGAGACACACAGGTCAGAGAGTAGAGAGACACACAGGTCGGAGAGTAGAGAGACACACAGGTCGGAGAGTAGAGAGACACACAGGTCAGAGAGTAGAGAGACACACAGGTCAGAGAGTAGAGAGACACACAGGTCAGAGAGTAGAGAGACACACAGGTCAGCGAGTAGAGAGACACACAGGTCAGAGAGTAGAGAGACACACAGGTCAGAGAGTAGAGAGACACACAGGTCAGAGAGTAGAGAGACACACAGGTCAGAGAGTAGAGAGACACACAGGTCAGAGAGTAGAGAGACACAGGTCAGAGTGTAGAGAGACACACAGGTCAGAGAGTAGAGAGACACACAGGTCAGAGAGTAGAGAGACACACAGGTCAGAGAGTAGAGACACACAGGTCAGAGAGTAGAGACACACAGGTCAGAGAGTAGAGACACACAGGTCAGAGAGTAGAGACACACAGGTCAGAGAGTAGAGACACACAGGTCAGAGAGTAGAGACACACAGTTCAGAGAGTGGAGACACACAGGTCAGAGAGTAGAGAGACACACAGGTCAGAGAGTAGAGACACACAGGTTAGAGAGTAGAGACACAGGTCAGAGAGTAGAGACACAAGTCAGAGAGTAGAGACACACAGGTCAGAGAGTAGAGACACACAGGTCAGAGAGTAGAGACACACAGGTCAGAGAGTAGAGAGACACACAGGTCAGAGAGTAGAGACACACAGGTTAGAGAGTAGAGACACAGGTCAGAGAGTAGAGACACAAGTCAGAGAGTAGAGAGACACACAGGTCAGAGAGTAGAGACACACAGGTCAGAGAGTAGAGACACACAGGTCAGAGAGTAGAGAGACACAGGTCAGAGAGTAGAGACACACAGGTCAGAGAGTAGAGAGACACAGGTCAGAGAGTAGAGAGACACACAGGTCAGAGAGTAGAGAGACACACAGGTCGGAGAGTAGAGAGACACACAGGTCAGAGAGTAGAGAGACACACAGGTCAGAGAGTAGAGAGACACACAGGTCAGAGAGTAGAGAGACACACAGGTCAGAGAGTAGAGAGACACACAGGTCAGAGAGTAGAGAGACACACAGGTCAGAGAGTAGAGACACACAGGTCAGAGAGTAGAGAGACACACAGGTCAGAGAGTAGAGAGACACACAGGTCAGAGAGTAGAGAGACACACAGGTCAGAGAGTAGAGAGACACACAGGTCAGAGAGTAGAGAGACACACAGGTCAGAGAGTAGAGACACACAGGTCAGAGAGTAGAGAAACACAGGTCAGAGAGTAGAGAGACACAGGTCAGAGAGTAGAGAGACACACAGGTCAGAGAGTAGAGAGACACACAGGTCAGAGAGTAGAGACACACAGGTCAGAGAGTAGAGACACACAGGTCAGAGAGTAGAGACACACAGGTCAGATAGTAGAGACACACAGGTCAGAGAGTAGAGACACACATGCCAGAGAGTAGAGACACAGGTCAGAGAGTAGAGAGACACAGGTCAGAGAGTAGAGAGACACAGGTCAGAGAGTAGAGAGACACAGGTCAGAGAGTAGAGAGACACAGGTCAGAGAGTAGAGACACACAGGTTAGAGAGTAGAGACACATGTCAGAGAGTAGAGGCACATGTCAGAGAGTAGAGGCACATGTCAGAGAGTAGAGACACACAGGTCAGAGTAGAGACACACAGGTCAGAGAGTAGAGACACACAGGTCAGAGAGTAGAGAGACACACAGGTCAGAGAGTAGAGAGACACACAGGTCAGAGAGTAGAGAGACACACAGGTCAGAGAGTAGAGGCACACAGGTCAGAGAGTAGAGGCACACAGGTCAGAGAGTAGAGACACACAGGTCAGAGAGTAGAGAGACACAGGTCAGAGAGTAGAGAGACACAGGTCAGAGAGTAGAGACACACAGGTCAGAGAGTAGAGACACACAGGTTAGAGAGTAGAGACACATGCCAGAGAGTAGAGACACAGGTCAGAGAGTAGAGAGACACAGGTCAGAGAGTAGAGAGACACAGGTCAGAGAGTAGAGAGACACAGGTCAGAGAGTAGAGAGACACAGGTCAGAGAGTAGAGAGACACAGGTCAGAGAGTAGAGAGACACAGGTCAGAGAGTAGAGAGACACAGGTCAGAGAGTAGAGAGACACAGGTCAGAGAGTAGAGAGACACAGGTCAGAGAGTAGAGACACACAGGTCAGAGAGTAGAGAGACACAGGTCAGAGAGTAGAGACACACAGGTCAGAGAGTAGAGAGACACAGGTCAGAGAGTAGAGACACACAGGTCAGAGAGTAGAGACACACAGGTCAGAGAGTAGAGACACACAGGTCAGAGAGTAGAGGCACACAGGTCAGAGAGTAGAGGCACACAGGTCAGAGAGTAGAGACACACAGGTCAGAGAGTAGAGAGACACAGGTCAGAGAGTAGAGAGACACAGGTCAGAGAGTAGAGACACACAGGTTAGAGAGTAGAGACACATGCCAGAGAGTAGAGACACAGGTCAGAGAGTAGAGAGACACAGGTCAGAGAGTAGAGAGACACAGGTCAGAGAGTAGAGAGACACAGGTCAGAGAGTAGAGAGACACAGGTCAGAGAGTAGAGAGACACAGGTCAGAGAGTAGAGAGACACAGGTCAGAGAGTAGAGAGACACAGGTCAGAGAGTAGAGAGACACAGGTCAGAGAGTAGAGACACACAGGTCAGAGAGTAGAGAGACACAGGTCAGAGAGTAGAGACACACAGGTCAGAGAGTAGAGAGACACAGGTCAGAGAGTAGAGACACACAGGTCAGAGAGTAGAGACACACAGGTCAGAGAGTAGAGACACACAGGTCAGAGAGTAGAGAGACACAGGTCAGAGAGTTGAGACACACAAGTCAGAGAGTAGAGAGACACACAGGTCAGAGAGTAGAGAGACACACAGGTCAGAGAGTAGAGAGACACAGGTCAGAGAGTAGAGAGACACAGGTTAGAGAGTAGAGACACATGCCAGAGAGTAGAGAGACACACAGGTCAGAGAGTAGAGACACACAGGTCAGAGAGTAGAGACACACAGGTCAGAGAGTAGAGACACACAGGTCAGAGAGTAGAGACACACAGGTCAGAGAGTAGAGACACACAAGTCAGAGAGTAGAGACACACAGGTCAGAGAGTAGAGACACACAGGTCAGAGAGTAGAGACACACAGGTCAGAGAGTAGAGAGACAAACAGGTCAGAGAGTAGAGACACACAGGTTAGAGAGTAGAGACACAGGTCAGAGAGTAGAGACACAGGTCAGAGAGTAGAGACACACACAGGGCAGAGAGTAGAGAGACAAACAGGTCGGAGAGTAGAGAGACACACAGGTCGGAGAGTAGAGAGACACACAGGTCAGAGAGTAGAGAGACACACAGGTCAGAGAGTAGAGAGACACACAGGTCAGAGAGTAGAGAGACACACAGGTCGGAGAGTAGAGAGACACACAGGTCAGAGAGTAGAGAGACACACAGGTCAGAGAGTAGAGAGACACAGGTCAGAGTGTAGAGAGACACACAGGTCAGAGAGTAGAGAGACACACAGGTCAGAGAGTAGAGAGACACACAGGTCAGAGAGTAGAGACACACAGGTCAGAGAGTAGAGACACACAGGTCAGAGAGTAGAGACACACAGGTCAGAGAGTAGAGACACACAGGTCAGAGAGTAGAGACACACAGGTCAGAGAGTAGAGACACACAGGTCAGAGAGTAGAGACACACAGGTCAGAGAGTGGAGACACACAGGTCAGAGAGTAGAGAGACACACAGGTCAGAGAGTAGAGACACACAGGTTAGAGAGTAGAGACACAGGTCAGAGAGTAGAGACACAAGTCAGAGAGTAGAGACACACAGGTCAGAGAGTAGAGACACACAGGTCAGAGAGTAGAGACACACAGGTCAGAGAGTAGAGAGACACACAGGTCAGAGAGTAGAGACACACAGGTTAGAGAGTAGAGACACAGGTCAGAGAGTAGAGACACAAGTCAGAGAGTAGAGAGACACACAGGTCAGAGAGTAGAGACACACAGGTCAGAGAGTAGAGACACACAGGTCAGAGAGTAGAGAGACACAGGTCAGAGAGTAGAGACACACAGGTCAGAGAGTAGAGAGACACAGGTCAGAGAGTAGAGAGACACACAGGTCAGAGAGTAGAGAGACACACAGGTCGGAGAGTAGAGAGACACACAGGTCAGAGAGTAGAGAGACACACAGGTCAGAGAGTAGAGAGACACACAGGTCAGAGAGTAGAGAGACACACAGGTCAGAGAGTAGAGAGACACACAGGTCAGAGAGTAGAGAGACACACAGGTCAGAGAGTAGAGACACACAGGTCAGAGAGTAGAGAGACACACAGGTCAGAGAGTAGAGAGACACACAGGTCAGAGAGTAGAGAGACACACAGGTCAGAGAGTAGAGAGACACACAGGTCAGAGAGTAGAGAGACACACAGGTCAGAGAGTAGAGACACACAGGTCAGAGAGTAGAGAGACACAGGTCAGAGAGTAGAGAGACACAGGTCAGAGAGTAGAGAGACACACAGGTCAGAGAGTAGAGAGACACACAGGTCAGAGAGTAGAGACACACAGGTCAGAGAGTAGAGACACACAGGTCAGAGAGTAGAGACACACAGGTCAGATAGTAGAGACACACAGGTCAGAGAGTAGAGACACACATGCCAGAGAGTAGACACACAGGTCAGATAGTAGAGACACACAGGTCAGAGAGTAGAGACACACATGCCAGAGAGTAGAGACACAGGTCAGAGAGTAGAGAGACACAGGTCAGAGAGTAGAGAGACACAGGTCAGAGAGTAGAGAGACACAGGTCAGAGAGTAGAGAGACACAGGTCAGAGAGTAGAGACACACAGGTTAGAGAGTAGAGACACATGTCAGAGAGTAGAGGCACATGTCAGAGAGTAGAGGCACATGTCAGAGAGTAGAGACACACAGGTCAGAGTAGAGACACACAGGTCAGAGAGTAGAGACACACAGGTCAGAGAGTAGAGAGACACACAGGTCAGAGAGTAGAGAGACACACAGGTCAGAGAGTAGAGAGACACACAGGTCAGAGAGTAGAGGCACACAGGTCAGAGAGTAGAGGCACACAGGTCAGAGAGTAGAGACACACAGGTCAGAGAGTAGAGAGACACAGGTCAGAGAGTAGAGAGACACAGGTCAGAGAGTAGAGACACACAGGTCAGAGAGTAGAGACACACAGGTTAGAGAGTAGAGACACATGCCAGAGAGTAGAGACACAGGTCAGAGAGTAGAGAGACACAGGTCAGAGAGTAGAGAGACACAGGTCAGAGAGTAGAGAGACACAGGTCAGAGAGTAGAGAGACACAGGTCAGAGAGTAGAGAGACACAGGTCAGAGAGTAGAGAGACACAGGTCAGAGAGTAGAGAGACACAGGTCAGAGAGTAGAGAGACACAGGTCAGAGAGTAGAGACACACAGGTCAGAGAGTAGAGACACACAGGTCAGAGAGTAGAGAGACACAGGTCAGAGAGTAGAGACACACAGGTCAGAGAGTAGAGACACACAGGTCAGAGAGTAGAGACACACAGGTCAGAGAGTAGAGGCACACAGGTCAGAGAGTAGAGGCACACAGGTCAGAGAGTAGAGACACACAGGTCAGAGAGTAGAGAGACACAGGTCAGAGAGTAGAGAGACACAGGTCAGAGAGTAGAGACACACAGGTCAGAGAGTAGAGACACACAGGTTAGAGAGTAGAGACACATGCCAGAGAGTAGAGACACAGGTCAGAGAGTAGAGAGACACAGGTCAGAGAGTAGAGAGACACAGGTCAGAGAGTAGAGAGACACAGGTCAGAGAGTAGAGAGACACAGGTCAGAGAGTAGAGAGACACAGGTCAGAGAGTAGAGAGACACAGGTCAGAGAGTAGAGAGACACAGGTCAGAGAGTAGAGAGACACAGGTCAGAGAGTAGAGACACACAGGTCAGAGAGTAGAGAGACACAGGTCAGAGAGTAGAGACACACAGGTCAGAGAGTAGAGAGACACAGGTCAGAGAGTAGAGACACACAGGTCAGAGAGTAGAGACACACAGGTCAGAGAGTAGAGACACACAGGTCAGAGAGTAGAGAGACACAGGTCAGAGAGTAGAGAGACACAGGTCAGAGAGTAGAGAGACACAGGTCAGAGAGTAGAGAGACACAGGTCAGAGAGTAGAGAGACACAGGTCAGAGAGTAGAGAGACACAGGTCAGAGAGTAGAGAGACACAGGTCAGAGAGTAGAGAGACACAGGTCAGAGAGTAGAGACACACAGGTCAGAGAGTAGAGAGACACACAGGTCAGAGAGTAGAGAGACACACAGGTCAGAGAGTAGAGAGACACACAGGTCAGAGAGTAGAGAGACACACAGGTCAGAGAGTAGAGAGACACACAGGTCAGAGAGTAGAGAGACACACAGGTCAGAGAGTAGAGAGACACATGTCAGAGAGTAGAGACACACATGTCAGAGAGTAGAGACACACATGTCAGAGAGTAGCGACACACACGGGCCAGAGAGTAGAGACACATGCCAGAGAGTAGAGACACGCAGGTCAGAGAGTAGAGAGACACAGGTCAGAGAGTAGAGAGACACAGGTCAGAGAGTAGAGAGACACACAGGTCAGAGAGTAGAGAGACACACAGGTCAGAGAGTAGAGAGACACACAGGTCAGAGAGTAGAGACACACAGGTCAGAGAGTAGAGACACACAGGTCAGAGAGTAGAGACACACAGGTCAGAGAGTAGAGACACACAGGTCAGAGAGTAGAGACACACAAGTCAGAGAGTAGAGATACACAGGTCAGAGAGTAGAGAGACACAGGTCAGAGAGTAGAGAGACACAGGTCAGAGAGTAGAGAGACACAGGTCAGAGAGTAGAGAGACACAGGTCAGAGAGTAGAGAGACACAGGTCAGAGAGTAGAGAGACACAGGTCAGAGAGTAGAGAGACACAGGTCAGAGAGTAGAGACACACATGTCAGAGAGTAGAGACACACAGGTCAGAGAGTAGAGACACACAAGTCAGAGAGTAGAGACACACAGGTCAGAGAGTAGAGACACACAGGTCAGAGAGTAGAGACACAGGTCAGAGAGTAGAGAGACACACAGGTCAGAGAGTAGAGAGACACACAGGTCAGAGAGTAGAGAGACACACAGGTCAGAGAGTAGAGAGACACATGTCAGAGAGTAGAGACACACATGTCAGAGAGTAGAGACACACATGTCAGAGAGTAGCGACACACAGGTCAGAGAGTAGAGAGACACACGGGTTAGAGAGTAGAGAGACACACGGGTCAGAGAGTAGAGAGACACACGGGTCAGAGAGTAGAGAGACACACAGGTCAGAGAGTAGAGAGACACACAGGTCAGAGAGTTGAGACACACAGGTCAGAGAGTAGAGAGACACACAGGTCAGAGAGTAGAGAGACACACAGGTCAGAGAGTAGAGAGACACAGGTCAGAGAGTAGAGAGACACAGGTTAGAGAGTAGAGACACATGCCAGAGAGTAGAGAGACACACAGGTCAGAGAGTAGAGACACACAGGTCAGAGAGTAGAGACACACAGGTCAGAGAGTAGAGACACACAGGTCAGAGAGTAGAGACACACAGGTCAGAGAGTAGAGACACACAGGTCAGAGAGTAGAGACACACAAGTCAGAGAGTAGAGAGACACAGGTCAGAGAGTAGAGAGACACAGGTCAGAGAGTAGAGACACACAGGTCAGAGAGTAGAGAGACACAGGTCAGAGAGTAGAGAGACACAGGTCAGAGAGTAGAGACACACATGTCAGAGAGTAGAGACACACATGTCAGAGAGTAGAGAGACACAGGTCAGAGAGTAGAGAGACACAGGTCAGAGAGTAGAGAGACACAGGTCAGAGTGTAGAGAGACACAGGTCAGAGAGTAGAGACACACATGTCAGAGAGTAGAGAGACACAGGTCAGAGAGTAGAGACACACATGTCAGAGAGTAGAGAGACACATGTCAGAGAGTAGAGACACACAGTGGTAAGTACATGTACACACAAGAACAAACTCTTGCTCTCTCAAATACACAATGCACACACACACACACAACATCCCAAAAAACTCTCCCACCAAAAAGCCCATACTCACACCATACACACTCCAAACTGCTTGGCTATTTCAAAATAGAGTTGTCTGTAAAGAGCAGCTAAGCTAGATAGGTGTAGATTGTGAATGCTGTTCATTCCCATTGGCCTTCACACCTCAGCACCAAGTGAAGTCTGCAGTACAACACTGTTAATAGGCCATACAGCACACAGCCATGGTCTGCAACCTCCATTCACTACATCAGAAATATATCACAATCACCTCTTTAAACCAGGGCTCTATTTTCAAACACCCTCTCAGCACTTTCTATTGTACTCTGACCATCTCTGTCTGTCTCTTCTGCACTGTCTGTATCAACCAGAGAGAGAGCGCGAGAGAGAGCGCGAGAGAGCGAGAGAGAGAGAGAGAGAGAGAGAGAGAGAGAGAGAGAGAGAGAGAGAGAGAGAGAGAGAGAGAGAGAGAGAAGTTAGGAGAGTGCTGGGGTATAGAGGGGTGGAGAGAGAGGGGGGGGGGGGGAGGGGGAGAGGGGTTAGGAATGGAAGAGAGAGAAAGGAGAGCGCTGGGGTATAGAGGGGTGGAGAGAGAGAGAGAGGGGGAGAGAGGGGTTAGGAATGGAAGAGAGAGAAAGGAGAGTGCTGCATCAGGGGGGACAGACATTGCTGTGGTGTGTAGTAGTTCAAATCCTAAATGCTGTGTGGATGTGACAGTAGAAACAGCTGACTGTCACATGGAGGGGATCAACCAGATTAATGTGGTCCAGATACACAGGCCTGTCAGAGACCAACACACCCCTCTGTTACCCTATAATACCCCTCCTCTAACCACCCCAGATACACAGGCCTGTCAGAGACCAACACACCCCTCTGTTACCCTTAATACCCCTCCTCTAACCACCCCAGATACACAGGCCTGTCAGAGACCAACACACCCCTCTGTTACCCTATAATACCCCTCCTCTAACCACCCCAGATACACAGGCCTGTCAGAGACCACACACCCCTCTGTTACCCTATAATACCCCTCCTCTAACCACCCCAGATACACAGGCCTGTCAGAGACCAACACACCCCTCTGTTACCCTATAATACCCCTCCTCTAACCACCCCAGATACACAGGCCTGTCAGAGACCAACACACCCCTCTGTTACCCTACAATACCCCTCCTCTAACCACCCCAGATACACAGGCCTGTCAGAGACCAACACACCCCTCTGTTACCCTATAATACCCCTCCTCTAACCACCCCAGATACACAGGCCTGTCAGAGACCAACACACCCCTCTGTTACCCTATAATACCCCTCCTCTAACCACCCCAGATACACAGGCCTGTCAGAGACCAACACACCCCTCTGTTACCCTACAATACCCCTCCTCTAACCACCCCAGATACCCAGCCCAGTCAGAGCCCAAAGCACCCCCAGAACCCCTCTGTTACCCTATAACACCCAACCCCAGTTACACAGTCCAAACTTGTTCATCATGCTCTATTCCACTTCATACCCAGCCCAGTTAGAGACTGAAACAGTAACTTCATACCCAGCCCAGTTAGAGACTGAAACAGTAACTTCATACCCAGCCCAGTTAGACTGAAACAGTAACTTCATACCCAGCCCAGTTAGACTGAAACATTAACTTCATACCCGCCCAGTTAGAGACTGAAACAGTAACTTCATACCCAGTCCAGTTAGACTGAAACATTAACTTCATACCCAGCCCAGTTAGACTGAAACATTAACTTCATACCCAGCCCAGTTAGAGACTGAAACAGTAACTTCATACCCAGTCCAGTTAGACTGAAACATTAACTTCATACCCAGCCCAGTTAGACTGAAACATTAACTTCATACCCAGCCCAGTTAGAGACTGAAACAGTAACTTCATACCCAGTCCAGTTAGACTGAAACATTAACTTCATACCCAGCCCAGTTAGAGACTGAAACAGTAACTTCATACCCAGTCCAGTTAGACTGAAACAGTAACTTCATACCCAGCCCAGTTAGAGACTGAAACAGTAACTTCATACCCAGCCCAGTTAGACTGAAACAGTAACTTCATACCCAGTCCAGTTAGACTGAAACAGTAACTTCATACCCAGCCCAGTTAGAGACTGAAACAGTAACTTCATAACCAGCGCAGTTAGAGACTGAAACAGTAACTTCATACCCAGTCCAGTTAGACTGAAACAGTAACTTCATACCCAGCCCAGTTAGATACTGAAACAGTAACTTCATACCCAGTCCAGTTAGACTGAAACAGTAACTTCATACCCAGTCCAGTTAGACTGAAACAGTAACTTCATACCCAGCCCAGTTAGATACTGAAACAGTAACTTCATACCCAGTCCAGTTAGACTGAAACAGTAACTTCATACCCAGCCCAGTTAGGATGAACAGTAACTTCATAACAGCGCAGTTAGAGACTGAAACAGTAACTTCATACCCAGTCCAGTTAGACTGAAACAGTAACTTCATACCCAGCCCAGTTAGATACTGAAACAGTAACTTCATACCCAGTCCAGTTAGACTGAAACAGTAACTTCATACCCAGCCCAGTTAGAGACTGAAACAGTAACATCATACCCAGCCCAGTTAGACTGAAACAGTAACTTCATACCCAGCCCAGTTAGATACTGAAACAGTAACTTCATACCCAGCCCAGTTAGACTGAAACAGTAACATCATACCCAGCCCAGTTAGACTGAACCAGTAACTTCATACCCAGCCCAGTTAGAGACTGAAACAGTAACTTCATACCCAGTCCAGTTAGACTGAAACAGTAACTTCATACCCAGCCCAGTTAGATACTGAAACAGTAACTTCATACCCAGCCCAGTTAGACTGAAACAGTAACATCATACCCAGCCCAGTTAGACTGAACCAGTAACTTCATACCCAGCCCAGTTAGAGACTGAAACAGTAACTTCATACCCAGTCCAGTTAGACTGAAACAGTAACTTCATACCCAGCCCAGTTAGACTGAACCAGTAACTTCATACCCAGCCCAGTTACACTGAAACAGTAACTTCATACCCAGCCCAGTTAGACTGAAACAGTAACTTCATACCCAGCCCAGTTAGAGACTGGAACAGTAACTTCATACCCAGCCCAGTTAGAGACTGAAACAGTAACGTCATACCCAGCCCAGTTAGAGACTGGAACAGTAACTTCATACCCAGCCCAGTTAGACTGAACCAGTAACTTCATACCCAGCCCAGTTAGACTGAAACAGTAACTTCATACCCAGCCCAGTTAGACTGAAACAGTAACTTCATACCCAGCCCAGTTAGAGACTGAAACAGTAACTTCATACCCAGCCCAGTTAGAGACTGAAACAGTAACTTCATACCCAGCCCAGTTAGAGACTGAAACAGTAACTTCATACCCAGCCCAGTTAGATACTGAAACAGTAACTTCATACCCAGCCCAGTTAGATACTGAAACAGTAACTTCATACCCAGCCCAGTTAGACTGAAACAGTAACTTCATACCCAGCCCAGTTAGAGACTGTAACAGTAACTTCATACCCAGCCCAGTTAGAGACTGAAACAGTAACCTCATACCCAGCCCAGTTAGAGACTGAAACAGTAACTTCATACCCAGCCCAGTTAGAGACTGAAACAGTAACTTCATACCCAGCCCAGTTAGAGACTGAAACAGTAACTTCATACCCAGCCCAGTTAGAGACTGAAACAGTAACTTCATACCCAGCCCAGTTAGACTGAAACAGTAACCTCATACCCAGCCCAGTTAGACTGAACCAGTAACTTCATACCCAGCCCAGTTAGAGACTGAAACAGTAACTTCATACCCAGCCCAGTTAGACTGAAACAGTAACTTCATACCCAGCCCAGGTAGAGACTGAAACAGTAACTTCATACCCAGCCCAGTTACACTGAAACAGTAACTTCATACCCAGCCCAGTTAGACTGAACCGTAACTTCATACCGCCATAGAGACTGAAACAGTAACTTCATACCCAGCCCAGTTAGAGACTGAAACAGTAACTTCATACCCAGCCCAGTAGAGACTGAAACAGTAACTTCATACCCAGCCCAGTTAGAGACTGAAACAGTAACTTCATACCCAGCCCAGTTAGACTGAAACAGTAACTTCATACCCAGCCCAGTTAGACTGAAACAGTAACTTCATACCCAGCCCAGTTAGAGACTGAAACAGTAACTTCATACCCAGCCCAGTTAGAGACTGACAGTAACTCTTACCCAGCCCAGTTAGAGACTGAACAGTAACTTCATACCCAGCCCAGTAGAGACTGAAACAGTAACTTCATACCCAGCCAGTTAGACTGAAACAGTAACTTCATACCAGCCCAGTTAGAGACTGAAACAGTAACTTCATACCAGCCCAGTTAGAGACTGAACAGTAACTTCATACCCAGTTAGAGACTGAAACAGTAACTTCATACCCAGTCCAGTTAGAGACTGAAACAGTAACTTCATACCCAGCCCAGTTAGAGACTGAAACAGTAACTTCATACCCAGTCCAGTTAGACTGAAACAGTAACTTCATACCCAGTCCAGTTAGACTGAAACAGTAACTTCATACCTAGCCCAGTTAGACTGAAACATTAACTTCATACCCAGCCCAGTTAGAGACTGAAACAGTAACTTCATACCCAGCCCAGTTAGAGACTGAAACAGTAACTTCATACCCAGCCCAGTTAGACTGAAACAGTAACTTCATACCCAGCCCAGTTAGAGACTGAAACAGTAACTTCATACCCAGCCCAGTTAGAGACTGAAACAGTAACTTCATACCCAGCCCAGTTAGAGACTGAAACAGTAACTTCATACCCAGCCCAGTTAGAGACTGAAACAGTAACTTCATACCCAGCCCAGTTAGAGACTAAAACAGTAACTTCATACCCAGCCCAGTTAGAGACTGAAACAGTAACTTCATACCCAGTCCAGTTAGACTGAAACAGTAACTTCATACCCAATCCTGTTAGACTGAAACAGTAACTTCATACCCAGCCCAGTTACACTGAAACAGTAACTTCATACCCAGCGCAGTTAGACTGAAACAGTAACTCTTTCTCGCTTTCAAATCAAATCAAGTCAAATTGTGTTTGTCACATGCTTAGTAAACAGCAGGTGTAGACTAACAGTGAAATGCTTAATTATGAGCCCTTCACAACAATACAGAGAGAAAGAAAATAGAGAAATAATTGAAATGTAAAACACGTAATAATAAAAGTAATAATAGATACACAATGAGTAACGATAACTTGGCTCTATACACAGGGTAGGAGTACTGAGTCAATGTGCAGAGGTACGAGGTAATGGAGGTAGATACGTATAACTAGGAATAAAGTGACTAAGCAACAGGGTAGATAATTAACAGTAACAGCAGCATATGTGATGAGTCAATAAAGGGTCAATGTAGATAGTTAAATAGTTAACTAATAGATACCAGGACTAACTATTTACCAGTCTTATGGATTGGTTAACTATTTTACTAACTATTTACCAGTCTTATGGATTGGTTAACTATTTAACTAACTATTTACCAGTCTTATGGATTGGTTAACTATTTAACTAACTATTTACCAGTCTTATGGATTGGTTAACTATTTAACTAACTATTTAGCAGTCTTATAGATTGGTTAACTATTTAACTAACTATTTACCAGTCTTATGGATTGGTTAACTATTTAACTAACTATTTAGCAGTCTTATGGATTGGTTAACTATTTAACTAACTATTTAGCAGTCTTATGGATTGGTTAAACTATTTAACTAACTATTTAGCAGTCTTATGATTGGTACTATTTACAGTCTTATGGATTGTTAACTATTTAACTATTTAACGTCTTATGGATTGGTTACTATTTAACAACTATTTAGCAGTCTTATAAATTGGTAACTATTTAACTAACTATTTAGCAGTCTTATGGATTGGTTAACTATTTAACTAACTATTTAGCAGTCTTATGGATTGGTTAACTATTTAACTAACTATTTAGCAGTCTTATGGATTGGTTAACTATTTAACTAACTATTTAGCAGTCTTATGGATTGGTTAACTATTTAACTAACTATTTAACAGTCTTATGGATTGGTTAACTATTTAACTAACTATTTAGCAGTCTTATAAATTGGTTAACTATTTAACTAACTTTTGCAGTCTTATAAATTGGTTAACTATTTAACTAACTATTTAGCAGTCTTATGGATTGGTTAACTATTTAACTAACTATTTAGCAGTCTTATGGATTGGTTAACTATTTAACTAACTATTTAGCAGTCTTATAAATTGGTTAACTATTTAACTAACTATTTAGCAGTCTTATGGATTGGTTAACTATTTAACTAACTATTTAGCAGTCTTATGGATTGGTTAACTATTTAACTATTTACCAGTCTTGTGGCTTGGGGGTAGAAGTTGTTCAGGGTCCTGTTGGTTCCAGACTTGGTGCATCGGTACCACTTGCCGTGCGATAGCAGAGAGAACAGTCTATGCCTTAGGTGGGGGGAGTCTTTGACAATTTTTAGGGCCTTCCTCTGAGGTCCTGGACGTCAGGAAGCTCGGCCCCAGTGATGCACTGGGCTGTACGCACTACCCTCTGTAGTGCCTTGTGGTCAGATGCCAAGCAGTTGCCATACCAAGCGGTGATCCAGCCATACCAAGCGGTGATGCAGCCATACCAAGCGGTGATGCAGCCATACCAAGCGGTGATGCAGCCATACCAAGCGGTGATGCAGCCATACCAAGCGGTGATGCAGCCATACCAAGCGGTGATCAGCCATACCAAGCGGTGATGCAGCCATACCAAGCGGTGATGCAGCCATACCAAGCGGTGATGCAGCCATACCAAGCGGTGATGCAGCCATACCAAGCGGTGATACAGCCATACCAAGCGGTGATCCAGCCATACCAAGCGGTGATGCAGCCATACCAAGCGGTGATGCAGCCATACCAAGCGGTGATACAGCCATACCAAGCGGTGATGCAGCCATACCAAGCGGTGATGCAGCCATACCAGCGTGATGCAGCCATACCAAGCGGTGATGCAGCCATATAGAGTGGTGATGCAGCCATACCAAGCGGTGATACAGCCATACCAAGCGGTGATCCAGCCATACCAAGCGGTGATGCAGCCATACTAAGCGGTGATGCAGCCATACCAAGCGGTGATGCAGCCATACCAAGCGGTGATGCAGCCATACCAACGGTGACGCATACAAGCGGTGATGCAGCCATACTAGAGTGGTGATGCAGCCATACCAAGCGGTTGCAGCCATACAAGCGGTGACAGCCATACCAAGCGTGATCACACCATACCAAGCGGTGATACAGCCATACCAAGCGGTGATACAGCCATACCAAGCGGGTCCAGCCATAACACGGTGATGCAGCCATACCAAGCGGTGATGCAGCCATACCAAGCGGTGATGCAGCCATACCAAGCGGTGATGCAGCCATACCAAGCGGTGATGCAGCCATACTAAGCGGTGATGCAGCCATACGAAGCGGTGATGCAGCCATACCAAGCGGTGGTTCAGCCATAACAAGCGGTGATGCAGCCATACCAAGCGGTGATGCAGCCATACCAAGCGGTGATGCAGCCATACCAAGCGGTGATGCAGCCATACCAAGCGGTGATGCAGCCATACCAAGCGGTGATGCAGCCATACCGAGCGGTGATGCAGCCATACCGAGCGGTGATGCAGCCATATCGAGCGGTGATGCAGCCATACCGAGCGGTGATGCAGCCATACCAGGCGGTGATGCAGCCATACCAAGCGGTGATGCAGCCATACCAGGCGGTGATGCAGCCATACCAAGCGTTTTCCTAGCTTTCTCTCCCCATCCCAGTGTTCCTATGCCCAACTCACCATGTTTGAAACCTAGGGCAGTGACAGTTATATCTGTGGTGTACCCTCCCCCCTCTCCCCGGCCCCTTCATCCAGAGGTTTCTGTCCCCTGGAGTCCTGTTGCTGTATTTGGGATGGTCATTCCTTCCTTTAACTCTGTCTTCTTACTCTGATGCTCTTGGACAATGACAAGCCAGGCGTAGAGAAAGGTCCCTGTTTCAGAACTGATGGGAAGAAAAAAACAAGTGCCTCCACGTATAGTCTAGACAAAACAATGACACTGTGAGAGGAGAGGAGGAGGAGGAGGAGAGGAGGAGAGGAGAGGGGGAGAGGAGGAGAGGAGGACAGAGTAGAGGAGGAGAGGAGGAGAGATGAGAAAGGAGAGGAGAGGAGGAGAGAGTAGAGGAGGAGAGGAGGGGAGGAGAGGAGGAGAGGAGGACAGAGTAGAGGTGGAGAGGAGGAGAGATGAGAAAGGAGAGGAGAGGAGGAGAGAGTAGAGGAGGAGAGGAGGGGAGGAGAGGAGGAGGAGAGGAGGAGAGAGTAGAGGAGCAGAGAGGAGAGGAGGAGAGGAGAAGGAGGAGAGGGTAGAGGAGCAGAGAGAAGAGGAGGAGAGGAGAGGAGGAGAGAGTAGAGGAGCAGAGAGAAGAGGAGGAGAGGAGGAGGAGAAGGAGGAGAGGAGGAGGAGGAGAAGGAGAGGAGGAGGAGGAGAGGAGGAGGAGAGGAGGAGAGGAGGAGAGAGTAGAGGAGGAGGAGAGGAGGGGAGGAGAGGTGGAGGAGAAGGAGGAGTGGAGGAGCGAGGAGGAGAGGAGATGAGGAGGGGAGGAGAGGAGAAGAAGAGCGGAAAGGAGGAGAGGAGAGGAGAGGTGAAGAGAAGAGAAGAGAAGAGGAGAGGAGAGGTGAAGAGAAGAAGAGAAGAGGAGAGGAGAGGAGAGGAGAGGAGAGGAGAGGAGAGGAGAGGAGAGGAGAGGAGAGGAGAGGAGAGGAAAAGAGGAAAAGAGGAAAAGAGGAATGGAGAGGAGGAGACGAGCAGAGAGGAGAGGAGAGGAGCAGAAGATGCACATATCAGATGTAATCAGTGTTCTGTCTGTGATCTGAGTGAGATTTCCTGTCACTGTCCCTCAGAGACGCACAGCCTCTTTAATTCTGCAGGGGACATCAGGGGACTGCTGAGCCCCACCAGGGCTGCCCAAACCTGAGTCACTGTCACCATCCTCTCCTCTCCTCCAAGAACTAGAGAGACATCCGCTAGTGTCTGTCCACCAGTCTAGATCTGTCCTGTACTCCACCAGTGTCTGTCCACCAGTCTAGATCTGTCCTGTACTCCACCAGTGTCTGTCCACCAGTCTAGATCTGTCCTGTACTCCACCAGTGTCTGTCCACCAGTCTAGATCTGTCCTGTACTCCACCAGTATCTGTCCACCAGTCTAGATCTGTCCTGTACTCCACCAGTGTCTGTCCACCAGTCTAGATCGGTCCTGTACTCCACCAGTATCTGTCCACCAGTCTAGATCTGTCCTGTACTCCACCAGTGTCTGTCCACCAGTCTAGATCTGTCCTGTACTCCACCATTGTCTGTCCACCAGTCTAGATCTGTTCTGTACTCCACCAGTGTCTGTCCACCAGTCTAGATCGGTCCTGTACTCCACCAGTGTCTGTCCACCAGTCTAGATCTGTCCTGTACTCCACCAGTGTCTGTCCACCAGTCTAGATCTGTCCTGTACTCCACCAGTGTCTGTCCACCAGTCTAGATCTGTCCTGTACTCCACCAGTGTCTGTCCACCAGTCTAGATCTGTCCTGTACTCCACCAGTGTCTGTCCACCAGTCTGACGTGTAGCCTAGTAACCAATACATCTAACTGACGTGTAGCCTGGTAACCAATACAGCTAACTGTCATGTAGCCTAGTAGCCAATACAGCTAACTGACATGTAGCCTAGTGCTATAAGACATAACCTATACAGCTAACTGACGTGTAGCCTAGTAACCAATACAGCTAACTGACGTGAAGCCTAGTAACCAATACAGCTAACTGACATGTAGCCTAGTGCTATAAGACATAACCTATACAGCTAACTGACGTGTAGCCTAGTATCCAATACAGCTAACTGACATGTAGCCTAGTAACCAATACAGCTAACTGACGTGTAGCCTAGTATCCAATACAGCTAACTGACATGTAGCCTAGTAACCAATACAGCTAACTGACGTGTAGCCTAGTATCCAATACAGCTAACTGACCTGTAGCCTAGTGCTATAAGACATAACCTATACAGCTAACTGTCATGTAGCCTAGTTACCAATACAGCTAAATGACGTGTAGCCCAGTAACCAATACATCTAACTGACGTGTAGCCTAGTATCCAATACAGCTAACTGACATGTAGTCTAGTGCTATAAGACATAACCTATACAGCTAACTGACCTGTAGCCTAGTATCCAATACAGCTAACTGACCTGTAGCCTAGTGCTATAAGACATAACCTATACAGCTAACTGACCTGTAGCCTAGGATCCAATACAGCTAACTGACCTGTAGCCTAGTGCTATAAGACATAACCTATACAGCTAACTGACCTGTAGCCTAGGATCCAATACAGCTAACTGACCTGTAGCCTAGTGCTATAAGACATAACCTATATAGCTAGCTGACCTGTAGCCTAGTGCTATAAGACATAACCTATACAGCTAACTGACCTGTAGCCTAGTGCTATAAGACATAACCTATACAGCTAACTGACCTGTAGCCTAGTGCTATAAGACATAACCTATACAGCTAACTGACCTGTAGCCTAGTGCTATAAGACATAACCTATACAGCTAACTGACCTGTAGCCTAGTGCTATAAGACATAACCTATACAGCTAACTGACCTGTAGCCTAGTAACCTATACAGCTAACTGACCTGTAGCCTAGTGCTATAAGACATAACCTATACAGCTAACTGACCTGTAGCCTAGTATCCAATACAGCTAACTGACCTGTAGCCTAGTGCTATAAGACATAACCTATACAGCTAACTGACCTGTAGCCTAGGATCCAATACAGCTAACTGACCTGTAGCCTAGTGCTATAAGACATAACCTATACAGCTAACTGACCTGTAGCCTAGGATCCAATACAGCTAACTGACCTGTAGCCTAGTGCTATAAGACATAACCTATACAGCTAACTGACCTGTAGCCTAGTGCTATAAGACATAACCTATACAGCTAACTGACCTGTAGCCTAGTGCTATAAGACATAACCTATACAGCTAACTGACCTGTAGCCTAGTAACCTATACAGCTAACTGACCTGTAGCCTAGTGCTATAAGACATAACCTATACAGCTAACTGACCTGTAGCCTAGTATCCAATACAGCTAACTGACCTGTAGCCTAGTGCTATAAGACATAACCTATACAGCTAACTGACCTGTAGCCTAGGATCCAATACAGCTAACTGACCTGTAGCCTAGTGCTATAAGACATAACCTATACAGCTAACTGACCTGTAGCCTAGTGCTATAAGACATAACCTATACAGCTAACTGACCTGTAGCCTAGTGCTATAAGACATAACCTATACAGCTAACTGACCTGTAGCCTAGTGCTATAAGACATAACCTATACAGCTAACTGACCTGTAGCCTAGTGCTATAAGACATAACCTATACAGCTAACTGACCTGTAGCCTAGTGCTATAAGACATAACCTATACAGCTAACTGACCTGTAGCCTAGTGCTATAAGACATAACCTATACAGCTAACTGACCTGTAGCCTAGTGCTATAAGACATAACCTATACAGCTAACTGACCTGTAGCCTAGTGCTATAAGACATAACCTATACAGCTAACTGACCTGTAGCCTAGTGCTATAAGACATAACCTATACAGCTAACTGACCTGTAGCCTAGTGCTATAAGACATAACCTATACAGCTAACTGACCTGTAGCCTAGTGCTATAAGACATAACCTATACAGCTAACTGACCTGTAGCCTTGTGCTATAAGACATAACCTATACAGCTAACTGACCTGTAGCCTAGTGCTATAAGACATAACCTATACAGCTAACTGACCTGTAGCCTAGTGCTATAAGACATAACCTATACAGCTAACTGACCTGTAGCCTAGTGCTATAAGACATAACCTATACAGCTAACTGACCTGTAGCCTAGTGCTATAAGACATAACCTATACAGCTAACTGACCTGTAGCCTAGTGCTATAAGACATAACCTATACAGCTAACTGACCTGTAGCCTAGTGCTATAAGACATAACCTATACAGCTAACTGACCTGTAGCCTAGTATCCAATACAGCTAACTGACCTGTAGCCTAGTGCTATAAGACATAACCTATACAGCTAACTGACCTGTAGCCTAGGATCCAATACAGCTAACTGACCTGTAGCCTAGTGCTATAAGACATAACCTATACAGCTAACTGACCTGTAGCCTAGTGCTATAAGACATAACCTATACAGCTAACTGACCTGTAGCCTAGTGCTATAAGACATAACCTATACAGCTAACTGACCTGTAGCCTAGTGCTATAAGACATAACCTATACAGCTAACTGACCTGTAGCCTAGTGCTATAAGACATAACCTATACAGCTAACTGACCTGTAGCCTAGTGCTATAAGACATAACCTATACAGCTAACTGACCTGTAGCCTAGTGCTATAAGACATAACCTATACAGCTAACTGACCTGTAGCCTAGTGCTATAAGACATAACCTATACAGCTAACTGACCTGTAGCCTAGTGCTATAAGACATAACCTATACAGCTAACTGACCTGTAGCCTAGTGCTATAAGACATAACCTATACAGCTAACTGACCTGTAGCCTAGTGCTATAAGACATAACCTATACAGCTAACTGACCTGTAGCCTAGTGCTATAAGACATAACCTATACAGCTAACTGACCTGTAGCCTTGTGCTATAAGACATAACCTATACAGCTAACTGACCTGTAGCCTAGTGCTATAAGACATAACCTATACAGCTAACTGACCTGTAGCCTAGTGCTATAAGACATAACCTATACAGCTAACTGACCTGTAGCCTAGTGCTATAAGACATAACCTATACAGCTAACTGACCTGTAGCCTAGTGCTATAAGACATAACCTATACAGCTAACTGACCTGTAGCCTAGTGCTATAAGACATAACCTATACAGCTAACTGACCTGTAGCCTAGTGCTATAAGACATAACCTATACAGCTAACTGACCTGTAGCCTAGTGCTATAAGACATAACCTATACAGCTAACTGACCTGTAGCCTAGTGCTATAAGACATAACCTATACAGCTAACTGACCTGTAGCCTAGTGCTATAAGACATAACCTATACAGCTAACTGACCTGTAGCCTAGTGCTATAAGACATAACCTATACAGCTAACTGACCTGTAGCCTAGTGCTATAAGACATAACCTATACAGCTAACTGACCTGTAGCCTAGTGCTATGAGCCAGGACCAATACAATAACATCTAGGAAGAATAGGGCACAGTTGGGGTCAATTCCATTTCAAATCCAGTCAGTTCAAGAATTGGAATTTCAGTTGACTTCCTGAATTGACTGAATTGAAGTGGAATTGATCCCAACTCTGTTTGAGTAGGTGCTCTGTTTCTGAATGAGGGCAGTTAGAATATAGGACTTATTGAGACCAGACGTATGACTTCCACTACAGTTTCATAACGTCACTGCTAGAAGCCTCCTGGCTCCATTCTAGGGGTCATTGTCCTCAATACAGGACTATATTGCTGGCAAAGTGACGTTAACTTGGGAGAGACAGAACAGGCCTTTGAAGAAATGATGTTCTGGTTTCTGTTTCATTGTGGTAGACGTCTCAACATGATGTAGAGCCTGTGGGGGACATCGTCAGGGACGAGAGAGACGTTCTGTCCCAAACGGTACCATATTCCCCTATGGGCCCTGGTCAACAGTTGTGTACTATATAGGGACTAGGGTGCCATTTGGGATGCAAACAGAGACTCAGTGAGTTTATATTTGAATAATGAAGTTGCTCTGGATAATGTTTAGTTCTATAAAAATTCAATTAAAAACAGTCATTACAATTTTTCCCAATCATTGCGGGAGACTAACGTACCTGAATGCCTGAGAGATTGCATGGTCGGAACTAGAAGCACAAGCATTTCGCTACACTCGCATTAACATCTGCTAACCATGTGTATGTGACAAATAACATTTGATTTGATTGGAAAGGATAGCTTGTGGTTGGAAAATATAGAATGTGTGTGTGTGTGTGTGTGTGTGTGTGTGTGTGTGTGTGTGTGTGTGTGTGTGTGTGTGTGTGTGTGTGTGTGTGTGTGTGTGTGTGTGTGTGTGTGTGTGTGTGTGTGTGTGTGTGTGTGTGTGTGTGTGTACTGTTACCAGTATGTGGTGCCCATTTTCTTTAAGCGCAACACAATTCAACACAGGAACACAAAATAGCCCAAACAGAGAAAAGGCTGTTGTATAGCGAGGAGAACAAATGATTTGGGAGAGGAATTGAAGAGAGCTGACAATGTGGAGAAGACTGATAGAAGAAGAAGGGGAGGGGAAGGGTTTTAATGAAAAGAGAACAGCCCTCCCTCCCCGGTCTGTCAATCGATCCCTGGCTTTATTAAAGCCTGTTATCCCCTGGCTCTGAGGCTCTGGACCCATCATCACCCTCTCCATCAAACACAGACAAGACACAAAGGAGGAAGGGAGCAGGACCTTTCTTCAAAACAAAGAGAGAGAGAGAAAGAGAGGGGGGGGAGAGAGAGAGAGCGAGAGGGAGAGAGAAAGAGAGGGGGGGAGAGAGAGAGAGCGAGAGGGAGAGAGAGAGAGAGCGAGAGGGAGAGAGAGAGAGAGAGAAAGAGAGGGGGGAGAGAGAGAGAAAGAGAGGGAGAGAGAGAGAAGCACGCAGGGCATTTTACACCATTAAAAAACAAATTCAAATTGAAATACCTATTAAAATTTGCCTTAAACTAATTGAATGTGTCATTGAACCAATTGCACTTTATGGTGTGGGGTCCACTTGCAAAACAAGATTTCATCAAATGGGATAAACACCCCATTGAAATCCTGCATGCAGAGTTCTGTAAGATTCTCCTACATGTCCAGAGGAAAACTACAAATAATGCATGCAGGGCAGAATTAGGCCAACATCTACTAATTTTAAAAACTCAAGAAAGAGCAATTCAGTTTTGGAAACATCTAAAATACAGTGACCCCCTCTCATATCATTACCAAGCCCTACAATGCCAAGACCTGAGCAAAGATAAGAGTCCCCTCATCCAGCTGATCCTGAGTTCACAAACCTGTTCTACTAACACACTGAAGCCTCAGGACCAGAACATCCAATCAATCAGAATAAACCAAATTACAACACAGTCAAAACAAAACTACATTGCTTATTGGGAAACACAAGCACAAACACAAAGCAAAATGCAGTGCTATCTGGCCCTAAATCGACAGTACACTGTAGCTAACTATTTGACCATGGTTACTGATCAAAACCTTAGAAAAACCTTGACAAAGTACAGGCTCAGTGAGCACAGCCTTGCCATTGAGAAGGGTAGACACAGGAAAACCTGGCTCCCTGTAGAGGAAAGGCTGTGCAACCACTGCACAACAGCAGAACCTGAGACGGAGCTGTATTTCCTGACAAAATGTCAAAAATATAAAACAATTAGAGAGTAATTTCCCCAAATTTGAAACCCTTATTCAAGGTTTCAAAGACCTCTCTGATGAGAATAGGCTACCCATCCTGTTGGGGGAGGACGCAGAGAGCTGTGGGTTGGCAGCACACTACATTGCTGCCTGCCATAAGTTGAGGGACAGTGTCTGACAGACCAATCAACCTGCACATGTACTCTACTGTATGCTTATTGTTGAATGTATGGTTATTTTGACCCTTGGTTATTGTTGTTACTGTTGTCAATTTTGATTCTTATTATTAGAGAGAGAGAGAGAGAGAGAGAGAGAGAGAGAGAGAGAGAGAGAGAGAGAGAGAGAGAGAGAGAGAGAGAGAGAGAGAGAGAGAGAGAGAGAGAGAGAGAGAGAGAGAGAGAGAGAGAGAGAGAGAGAGAGAGAGAGAGAGAGAGAGAGAGAGAGAGAGAGAGAGAGAGAGAGAGAGAGAGATATGTTTGGTTTGATGTTGCAGTTACAGTTACTGACCTTTGTCCCCCATGAGACACCGTAGGACCAAAGCCAGTAACACTTCCTAAGACGTTTGGTGCAGTATTTCTCAAGTCAAAAGACAGTTAGATCCGCTGCGCTGCTGGGCAGGTCTGTCTCACTGTCTGTATTCTGAGGTAGGTGTCTGTTGTAGGTGTCTGTGTTCTGTGGTGGTAGGTGTCTGTGGTAGTAGGTGTCTGTGTTCTGTGGTAGTAGGTGTCTGTGTTCTGTGGTAGTAGGTGTCTGTGTTCTGTGGTAGTAGGCGTCTGTGTTCTGTGGTAGTAGGCGTCTGTGTTCTGTGGTAGTAGGTGTCTGTGTTCTGTGGTAGTAGGTGTCTGTGTTCTGTGGTAGTAGGTGTCTGTGTTCTGTGCTAGATTTGGATAGAGAGCAGTCAGCACAGCTGTGTATCCTGTGTTAGGGGGCATTGTCGAAATCACAACTCAACCCTCAAGTCAGTCATGACAAACTCACAAGACTGACTTTATGACCAAAGTGTTTCTATTTACAATGTGGAGTAAATGTTGTCAGTAGAATACATGTGTCTGACTAATATTGATGCCACATATTCTGTTTCTGTCAGAGAAGTTGTTTATTGCTTTAAAACGAAGACAAACAAGAAGGAAAGAAAGATGCACAAGCTTCTCCTCAGCATCCTAAAACAAACCCTATAGCCTTATAGCCGGCCTCATTGCACCTCTGGTCTGCTCTGGTCTGTTCTGCTCTGGTCTGCTCTGCTCTGGTCTGTTCTGCTCTGGTCTGTTCTGCTCTGTTCTGCTCTGTTCTGCTCTGTTCTGCCCTGCTTTGCTCTGGTCTGTTCTGCTCTGGTCTGCTCTGGTCTGCTCTGGTCTGGTCTGGTCTGGTCTGGTCTGGTCTGTTCTGCTCTGGTCTGCTCTGGTCTGGTCTGTTCTGTTCTGCTCTGGTCTGGTCTGGTCTGTTCTGTTCTGCTCTGGTCTGTTCTGCTCTGGTCTGTTCTGCTCTGTTCTGCTCTGTTCTGCTCTGGTCTGTTCAGCTCTGTTCAGCTCTGTTCAGCTCTGTTCAGCTCTGGTCTGTTCAGCTCTGGTCTGTTCAGCTCTGGTCTGTTCAGCTCTGGTCTGTTCTGCTCTGGTCTGTTCAGCTCTGGTCTGTTCAGCTCTGGTCTGGTCTGTTCTGCTCTGGTCTGTTCTGCTTTGCTCTGTTCTGTTCCGGTCTGGTCTTCTGTTCTGTTCTGCTCTGGTCTGGTCTGTTCTGTTCTGCTCTGTTCTGCTCTGTTCTGCTCTGCTTTGTTCTGCTCTGCTCTGTTCTGCTCTGGTCTGTTCTGCTCTGGTCTGTTCTGCTCTGCTCTGGTCTGTTATGTGGTGGTGGAGGTGTTGATGGAGGGAAGTGTTTAAAAGCTTTAAATCAGCCTCCTCCCCCTGCTCTGCTCTCTTTAGCGCCACACACACACACACACACACACACACACACACACACACACACACACACACACACACACACACACACACACACACACACACACACACACACACACACACACACACACACACAGCTGCACTCTGCATCACTGAGAGGCTGTTTTATTAATGCTGTCCAGCCCAGAGTGAATAAACGACTGAAGGGGGAAATGCATTGTGCTGCGTTTGATTTAGTAAAGCACGATTGGAGCGGAAACAAAGGACATGAAAAAAACATGTCTCCTAGCTAGCTAGGGCTTTTGTGATGCAGGCTGTGTCCTTAATGGCACCCTATGTCCTATATAGTGCCTCTGGGTCCTGGTGAAAAGTATTCCACTACATAGTGATAGGAGCCATTTGGGACACAGCCGTTGGATCACTTCGGGAGGCAGGGGAAGCCAGGGCACTATACTATACATAGTATAGCCTGGACTAAGTGGGCTTTCACAAAGTGACTGCGTGTGCATATAAAGGGTGTCTGCATTTGAAGTCAGTGTGTGTGCCCTGTTAGAACAGTGTGTTTTATGTTACAATCAGGTACATGAAATATGACCAGAGGTGATATTACGACAAGATGTTGGATACATTTTCTCTGTTCAGGAGATTGACTAGTTCCTCCTCTGATTCTGTTCCTACATCTATTCAAGCATCATATGAGAGAGCGAGAGAGAGAGAGAGAGAGAGAGAGAGAGAGAGAGAGAGAGAGAGAGAGAGAGAACCAGTTGATATTGCAGATTGTGTTCCATGATATAATTTAACCAGTTGACATTACAGATTTTTTAAGTGAATCTTAAATGGCACTTGCTTTTTTATTGACTGAATATATATGAGGCTATTTAGCAGTTAGGATTCGTTATCTGTAATGGTTATGATAAATGAGGTATTGTTATCTGTAATGGTTATGATAATTGCGGTATTGTTATCTGTAATGGTTATGATAAATGAGGTATTGTTATCTGTAATGGTTATGATAAATGAGGTATTGTTATCTGTAATGGTTATGATAAATGAGGTATTGTTATCTGTAATGGTTATGATAAATGAGGTATTGTTATCTGTAATGGTTATGATAAATGAGGTATTGTTATCTGTAATGGTTATGATAAATGAGGTAGTGTTATCTGTAATGGTTATGATAAATGCGGTATTGTTATCTGTAATGGTTATGATAAATGAGGTATTGTTATCTGTAATGGTTATGATAAATGAGGTATTGTTATCTGTAATGGTTATGATAAATGAGGTATTGTTATCTGTAATGGTTATGATAAATGAGGTATTGTTATCTGTAATGGTTATGATAAATAAAGGTATCGTTATCTGTAATGGTTATGATAAATGAGGTATCGTTATCTGTAATGGTTATGATAAATGAGGTATCGTTATCTGTAATGGTTATGATAAATGAGGTATCGTTATCTGTAATGGTTATGATAAATGAGGTATCGTTATCTGTAATGGTTATGATAAATTAGGTATCGTTATCTGTAATGGTTATGATAAATGAGGTATCGTTATCTGTAATGGTTATGATAAATGAGGTATCGTTATCTGTAATGGTTATGATAAATGAGGTATCGTTATCTGTAATGGTTATGATAAATGAGGTATCGTTATCTGTAATGGTTATGATAAATGAGGTATCGTTATCTGTAATGGTTATGATAAATGAGGTATCGTTATCTGTAATGGTTATGATAAATGAGGTATCGTTATCTGTGATGGTTATGATAAATGAGTTATCGTTATCTGTGATGGTTATGATAAATGAGGTATTGTTATCTGTAATGGTTATGATAAATGAGGTATTGTTGTTCACTGCTGGCATATAGATAAATGCACACGTTTATTTTTTTTTCATTTGAAGAAATATGGTACTGGAACAGTCCAACAAGTTCAAATACCATCCCTACTCTTTATATGACATGTACCAGCCTATCAGGAGGCTTAGTTTATCATGCTCTTTATATGACATATACCAGCCTATCAGGAGGCTTAGTTTATCATGCTCTTTATATGACATATACCAGCCTATCAGGAGGCTTAGTTTATCATGCTCTTTATATGACATGTACCATAGGGTAGTGCACTATATAGGGAATATAGTGCACTACCCTGTGAACCCTGGTCAAAACAAGTGCACTGTATAGGGAATATAGTGCACTACCCTGTGAACCCTGGTCAAAACAAGTGCACTGTATAGGGAATATAGTGCACTACCCTGTGAACCCTGGTCAAAACAAGTGCACTGTATAGGGAATATAGTGCACTACCCTGTGAACCCTGGTCAAAACAAGTACACTGTATAGGGAATATAGTGCACTACCCTGTGAACCCTGGTCAAAACAAGTACACTGTATAGGGAATATAGTGCACTACCCTGTGAACCCTGGTCAAAACAAGTACACTGTATAGGGAATATAGTGCACTACCCTGTGAACCCTGGTCAAAACAAGTGTACTGTATAGGGAATATGGTGCCATTTGGGCCGCATGCAGAGTCCCGTGCCGTGTTGTACAGGACCTGGTGCTTAATTGCTCTCATTAGCACCCAGCGCCTCTCCCGTTATCCACCCGGTACTCTCAGTGCAATTAACCGGCTGCCTCCGATATGTTACGCGGCGGAATATCACGTCGGGTCAAGAGAGATAAAGGAGCCTAATTAATTCTCACTTAAATTAACAATCTCACATTTCATAGGCGTTTAAAATGGCCCCTTTCTCTATGCAGTCCTAACGAGGAGTATTGAAGGTGATGACAGTGGTGGTTAAATGAGGTGGAGGTGGCTTTTGTTTAGGAGAAGAAGAGGACAGGAAATGTGCGTGGGGGGGGGCATTGAGTGTGTGAGACAGGGGAGTAAGATGAAAATCAGAAGCCATTGTCTTGTTTGACAGCAAGCGCCTTTGCAGTGATTGCCTGTGTTAATTAATTTGTGAAATGGGGGGAGATGAGAGGAGAAGAGGGGAGAGGACAGGAGAGAGGTGACGACAGGAGACGAGGGGAGAGAACAGGAGAGAGACTGACAGACACATCGACTGGCCAAGGCTGTCGAGAGAGAGAGAGAGAGAGAGGGAGGGAGGGAGGAAGGGAGAGAGGGAGGGAGGAAGGAAGAGAGAGAGAGAGAGAGAGGGAGGAAGGGGGAGAGGGAGCGAGAGAGAGGGAAAGAGAGAGGACTAGAGGGGACAGGTGCCAGTAGAAGTAGAGGACACTGCAGGCTTCAGACCCCCCCACACACTGAGAGAGAGAGGGAAAAAGAGAGAGAGGACTAGAGGGGGCAGGTGCCAGTAGATGTAGAGGACACTGCAGGCTTCAGACCCCCCCACACACTGACACATAGTAACTATAAAGTACAAGAGCGAAGACGTGTCATGGAGATTCTCCTCTCCTTGTCATGGATTGTTAAAGTCATTATAGATGACGTCCTGATGTTCTCCTTGTCATGGATTGTTACAGTCATTATAGATGACAACCTGATGTTCTCCTTGTCATGGATTGTTAAAGTCATTATAGATGACATCCTGATGTTCTCCTTGTCATGGATTGTTAAAGTCATTATAGATGACAACCTAATGTTCTCCTTGTCATGGATTGTTAAAGTCATTATAGATGACGTCCTGATGTTCTCCTTGTCATGGATTGTTAAAGTCATTATAGATGACATCCTGATGTTCTCCTTGTCATGGATTGTTACAGTCATTATCGATGACGTCCTGATGTTCTCCTTGTCATGGATTGTTAAAGTCATTATCGATGACGTCCTGATGTTCTCCTTGTCATGGATTGTTAAAGTCATTATAGATGACAACCTGATGTTCTCCTTGTCATGGATTGTTACAGTCATTATAGATGACATCCTGATGTTCTCCTTGTCATGGATTGTTAAAGTCATTATAGATGACATCCTGATGTTCTCCTTGTCATGGATTGTTAAAGTCATTATAGATGACGTCCTGATGTTCTCCTTGTCATGGATTGTTAAAGTCATTATAGATGACGTCCTGATGTTCTCCTTGTCATGGATTGTTAAAGTCATTATAGATGACGTCCTGATGTTCTCCTTGTCATGGATTGTTAAAGTCATTATAGATGACGTCCTGATGTTCTCCTTGTCATGGATTGTTAAAGTCATTATAGATGACGTCCTGATGTTCTCCTTGTCATGGATTGTTAAAGTCATTATAGATGACGTCCTGATGTTCTCCTTGTCATGGATTGTTAGTCATTATAGATGACAACCTGATGTTCTCCTTGTCATGGATTGTTACAGTCATTATAGATGACGTCCTGATGTTCTCCTTGTCATGGATTGTTACAGTCATTATCGATGACATCCTGATGTTCTCCTTGTCATGGATTGTTACAGTCATTATAGATGACGTCCTGATGTTCTCCTTGTCATGGATTGTTAAAGTCATTATAGATGACGTCCTGATGTTCTCCTTGTCATGGATTGTTAGTCATTATAGATGACGTCCTGATGTTCTCCTTGTCATGGATTGTTAAAGTCATTATAGATGACAACCTGATGTTCTTCTTGTCATGGATTGTTAAAGTCATTATAGATGACAACCTGATGTTCTCCTTGTCATGGATTGTTACAGTCATTATAGATGACATCCTGATGTTCTCCTTGTCATGGATTGTTAAAGTCATTATAGATGACAACCTGATGTTCTTCTTGTCATGGATTGTTAAAGTCATTATAGATGACGTCCTGATGTTCTCCTTGTCATGGATTGTTAAAGTCATTATAGATGACGTCCTGATGTTCTCCTTGTCATGGATTGTTAGTCATTATAGATGACAACCTGATGTTCTCCTTGTCATGGATTGTTAAAGTCATTATAGATGACGTCCTGATGTTCTCCTTGTCATGGATTGTTAAAGTCATTATAGATGACGTCCTGATGTTCTCCTTGTCATGGATTGTTAAAGTCATTATCGATGACGTCCTGATGTTCTCCTTGTCATGGATTGTTAAAGTCATTATAGATGACGTCCTGATGTTCTCCTTGTCATGGATTGTTAGTCATTATAGATGACATCCTGATGTTCTCCTTGTCATGGATTGTTAAAGTCATTATAGATGACAACCTGATGTTCTCCTTATCATGGATTGTTAAAGTCATTATAGATGACATCCTGATGTTCTCCTTGTCATGGATTGTTAAAGTCATTATAGATGACGTCCTGATGTTCTCCTTGTCATGGATTGTTAGTCATTATAGATGACGTCCTGATGTTCTCCTTGTCATGGATTGTTAAAGTCATTATAGATGACAACCTGATGTTCTCCTTGTCATGGATTGTTAAAGTCATTATAGATGACGTCCTGATGTTCTCCTTGTCATGGATTGTTAAAGTCATTATAGATGACATCCTGATGTTCTCCTTGTCATGGATTGTTAAAGTCATTATAGATGACAACCTGATGTTCTTCTTGTCATGGATTGTTAAAGTCATTATAGATGACATCCTGATGTTCTCCTTGTCATGGATTGTTAAAGTCATTATAGATGACGTCCTGATGTTCTCCTTGTCATGGATTGTTAGTCATTATAGATGACGTCCTGATGTTCTCCTTGTCATGGATTGTTAAAGTCATTATAGATGACAACCTGATGTTCTTCTTGTCATGGATTGTTAAAGTCATTATAGATGACGTCCTGATGTTCTCCTTGTCATGGATTGTTAAAGTCATTATAGATGACAACCTGATGTTCTCCTTGTCATGGATTGTTAAAGTCATTATAGATGACGTCCTGATGTTCTCCTTGTCATGGATTGTTAAAGTCATTATAGATGACATCCTGATGTTCTCCTTGTCATGGATTGTTACAGTCATTATAGATGACAACCTGATGTTCTTCTTGTCATGGATTGTTACAGTCATTATAGATGACGTCCTGATGTTCTCCTTGCCAGTTATTTATTTGTTATATGTTCTTCTCTCCTCGTGGCTCCGGAACAATTATTATTCAGTTATTTATTTGGGCTAATTGGTTTATTTGTGCACAGCATCGTAGCAACCACAGATTAAGGTTTAATACCTGAGATTGGGGCTGTGTGTGTGTGTGTGTGTGCGTGTGTGTGTGTGTACTGAACAGGTGTGAAGCGTGAGATGTGATTCCTCTCTGTCTCAAAACGGTAACCAGAAGTCTTGTATTATTTGTCTAATGATTTATTCATCAAAAACAACACATTTACAATTCATGTCATCCAAACCACTGTGTGAGCAGCAATAACATGCACAGACGCACACACACACACACACACACACACACACACACACACACACACACACACACACACACACACACACACACACACACACACACACACACACACACACACACACACACACACACACACACACACGTGTCCGTGTGTATATGTGAGGTGAGGGCATGTATTTCAGACAGACAAACACACATAACAATACCTCATGTATCATAACCATTACAGATAACAATACCTCATTTATCATAACCATTACACACCTCATCACTCCTTCAAGCTGCTCGAGGGACTTATATGAGGAATATGCCAATTCATTTGTCTGGTTGGTTTGTGTGACATTTAGAATCATTATTTTCAGTGAGTTGTTCTTGACAGCAGTACATGAATAGAAGTGGTTATTGAGTGTCTCAGCATTTGTTACAGCTGAGCCGCAGTCTGACAAAAACATTTTTTTGGGGTGAATGTCGGAATCAGTTGTGTCTTTTTTCTCTCTAAACATTCTAAACTGTCACGATCGCGGTAAGGACGGGACCAAGGCGCAGCGTACATTGAGTTCCACATCTTTTTAATACAAAGTGAAACTAGAAACAAAACAACAAAACTTACAAAGAACGTGAAGTCGTAGTGCCAAAACACACTAACACATAATCCCACAACCCAGGTGCCTCTAATTGGGAACCATACCAAGCACACCAACATAGAAATATGAAAACTAGAACACCCCCTAGTCACGCCCTGACCTACAATACCATAGAGAACCAAGGGCTCTCTATGGTCAGAGCGTGACATAAACGTTATTTTTTGCCTCTATTCTACCTTTTTATTCTGCCTATGCTCTATATCGAAATTAAACTAATACGTTCTGTAGATAAGGCTGATTCCCTGATATATCTTGTTTAGACTAATACGTTCTGTAGATAAGGCTGATTCCCTGATATATCTTGTTTAGACTAATACGTTCTGTAGATAAGGCTGATTCCCTGATATATCTTGTTTAGTTTAGTTCATCAGACTGACCCCTGGCCCCTAGTCTACTACTAGGTAGTTTAGTTCATCAGGCTGACCCCTGGCCCCTAGTCTACTACTAGGTAGTTTAGTTCATCAGGCTGACCCCTGACCCCTAGTCGACTACTAGGTAGTTTAGTTCATCAGGCTGACCCCTAGTCTACTACTAGGTAGTTTAGTTCATCAGGCTGACCCCTGACCCCTAGTCTACTACTAGGTAGTTTAGTTCATCAGGCTGACCCCTGACCCCTAGTCTACTACTAGGTAGTTTAGGTCATCAGGCTGGCCCCTGACCCCTAGTCTACTACTAGGTAGTTTAGTTCATCAGGCTGGCCCCTAGTCTACTACTAGGTAGTTTAGTTCATCAGGCTGGCCCCTGACCCCTAGTCTACTACTAGGTAGTTTAGTTCATCAGGCTGGCCCCTAGTCTACTACTAGGTAGTTTAGTTCATCAGGCTGGCCCCTGACCCCTAGTCTACTACTAGGTAGTTTAGGTCATCAGGCTGGCCCCTGACCCCTAGTCTACTACTAGGTAGTTTGGTTCATCAGACTGACTCCTGGCCCCTAGTCTACTACTAGGTAGTTTAGTTCATCAGACTGGCCCCTGGCCCCTAGTCTACTACTAGGTAGTTTAGTTCATCAGGCTGGCCCCTGACCCCTAGTCTACTACTAGGTAGTTTAGGTCATCAGGCTGACCCCTAGTCTACTCTTGAAGTTGTTGAGGTATGATGATGTTTTGGCGATGTGAAGATAGGAAATCCACAGTATGGAACCTCTGTATCTTCTATGTGAGGAGCGGTAGTGGGGAGGGTGAAGTTTATCACAGTGTCTTGTGTTGTATGCATGGATTTGTGAATTAACCTGGAAGAATCCATTGAAGGGTTTAGGTAGGTTGTCTGGGAGGCATGTGTGCTGCTAGATGAAGCTGCATGATTACAGTATATTCAAGTTGTAGATGGACATCATATTGAGTTTCTTGGACAGAGGGGCAGATGAAGACAAGTAAGAGGAGGTGGCTAGTTTTGGAAATGTATTTTGTGTGATGAGTAATTTGTTGTAGGTAGGAAGCATATGTACTGGCCCACACAATATTAGGGTAATTGAGATATCGGTCAATTAAGCTGTAGTATAGTGGCAGGAAGCAAAAGCCTGATGAACCAAACCTCTAATCTTTCTGATGATACCAATTTACTTCATCACTTTGCTGCAGACAAAATACGAAAATGAATATGTTCTTTCCAGGATAACTTGTCATCAACTAGAACATGTGTTTCCTAACCCAGGTCCTCCAGTACCCCTGACTGTACACCGTTTAGTTGTATCCCTGGACAAACACACCTCATTCAACTCACTGAGGCTTGATGATTAGTTGACGAGTTGAATCAGGTGTGCTTGTCCAGCGTTACAATAACAATGTGTACTGTTGGGGGTACTGTTGGAGGTACTGTTGGAGGTACTGTTGGAGGTACTGTTGGAGGTACTGTTGGAGGTACTGTTGGAGGTACTGTTGAGGGTACTGTTGGGGGTACTGTTGGAGGTACTGTTGGAGGTACAGTTGGAGGTACTGTTGGAGGTACTGTTGGAGGTACAGTTGGAGGTACTGTTGGAGGTACTGTTGGGGGTTACTGTTGGAGGTACTGTTGGAGGTACTGTTGGGGGTACTGTTGGAGGTACTGTTGGAGGTACTGTTGGAGGTACTGTTGGAGGTACTGTTGGGGGTACTGTTGGGGGTACTGTTGGAGGTACTGTTGGAGGTACTGTTGGGGGTACTGTTGGAGGTACTGTTGGGGGTACTGTTGGAGGTACTGTTGGGGGTACTGTTGGGGGTACTGTTGGAGGTACTGTTGGAGGTACTGTTGGGGGTACTGTTGGAGGTACTGTTGGAGGTACTGTTGGGGGTACTGTTGGAGGTACTGTTGGGGGTACTGTTGGAGGTACTGTTGGAGGTACTGTTGGGGGTACTGTTGGAGGTACTGTTGGGGGTACTGTTGGAGGTACTGTTGGGGTACTGTTGGGGGTACTGTTGGAGGTACTGTTGGAGGTACTGTTGGGGGTACTGTTGGAGGTACTGTTGGGGGTACTGTTGGAGGTACTGTTGGAGGTACTGTTGGGGGTACTGTTGGAGGTACTGTTGGAGGTACTGTTGGGGGTACTGTTGGAGGTACTGTTGGGGGTACTGTTGGGGGTACTGTTGGGGGTACTGTTGGAGGTACTGTTGGAGGTACTGTTGGGGGTACTGTTGGAGGTACTGTTGGGGGTACTGTTGGAGGTACTGTTGGAGGTACTGTTGGAGGTACTGTTGGAGGTACTGTTGGAGGTACTGTTGGAGGTACTGTTGGAGGTACTGTTGGAGGTACTGTTGGAGGTACTGTTGGAGGTACTGTTGGAGGTACTGTTGGAGGTACTGTTGGAGGTACTGTTGGGGGTACTGTTGGAGGTACTGTTGGGGGTACTGTTGGAGGTACTGTTGGAGGTACTGTTGGGGGTACTGTTGGAGGTACTGTTGGAGGTACTGTTGGAGGTACTGTTGGGGGTACTGTTGGAGGTACTGTTGGAGGTACTGTTGGGGGTACTGTTGGGGGTACTGTTGGGGGTACTGTTGGGGGTACTGTTGGGGGTACTGTTGGGGGTACTGTTGGGAGTACTGTTGGGGGTACTGTTGGGGGTACTGTTGGGAGTACTGTTGGGGGTACTGTTGGGGGTACTGTTGGGGGTACTGTTGGGGGTACTGTTGGGGGTACTGTTGGGGGTACTGTTGGGGGTACTGTTGGAGGTACTGTTGGGGGTACTGTTGGAGGTACTGTTGGAGGTACTGTTGGAGGTACTGTTGGGGGTAATGTTGGGAGTACTGTTGGGAGTACTGTTGGTGGTACTGTTGGAGGTACTGTTGGGGGTACTGTTGGAGGTACTCTTGGGGGTACTGTTGGAGGTACTGTTGGGAGTACTGTTGGGGGTACTGTTGGTGGTACTGTTGGAGGTACTGTTGGGGGTACTGTTGGAGGTACTGTTGGTGGTACTGTTGGAGGTACTGTTGGGGGTACTGTTGGAGGTACTGTTGGGGGTACTGTTGGAGGTACTGTTGGGGGTACTGTTGGAGGTACTGTTGGGAGTACTGTTGGGGGTACTGTTGGGGGTACTGTTGGAGGTACTGTTGGAGGTACTGTTGGGGGTACTGTTGGGGGTACTGTTGGGGGTACTGTTGGAGGTACTGTTGGGGGTACTGTTGGAGGTACTGTTGGTGGTACTGTTGGAGGTACTGTTGGGAGTACTGTTGGGGGTACTGTTGGTGGTACTGTTGGAGGTACTGTTGGGGGTACTGTTGGAGGTACTGTTGGTGGTACTGTTGGAGGTACTGTTGGGGGTACTGTTGGAGGTACTGTTGGGGGTACTGTTGGAGGTACTGTTGGGGGTACTGTTGGAGGTACTGTTGGGAGTACTGTTGGGGGTACTGTTGGGGGTACTGTTGGAGGTACTGTTGGAGGTACTGTTGGAGGTACTGTTGGGGGTACTGTTGGGGGTACTGTTGGAGGTACTGTTGGGGGTACTGTTGGAGGTACTGTTGGGGGTACTGTTGGAGGTACTGTTGGAGGTACTGTTGGAGGTACTGTAGGAGGTACTGTTGGGGGTACTGTTGGAGGTACTGTTGGGGGTAATGTTGGGAGTACTGTTGGGAGTACTGTTGGTGGTACTGTTGGAGGTACTGTTGGGGGTACTGTTGGAGGTACTGTTGGGGGGTACTGTTGGAGGTAATGTTGGGGGTACTGTTGGGGGTACTGTTGGAGGTACTGTTGGAGGTAATGTTGGGGGTACTGTTGGGGGTACTGTTGGAGGTACTGTTGGAGGTACTGTTGGAGGTACTGTTGGGGGTACTGTTGGGGGTACTGTTGGGGGTACTGTTGGAGGTACTGTTGGGGGTACTGTTGGAGGTACTGTTGGGGGTACTGTTGGAGGTACTGTTGGGGGTACTGTTGGGGGTACTGTTGGAGGTACTGTTGGAGGTACTGTTGGGGGGTACTCTTGGGGGTACTGTTGGAGGTACTGTTGGAGGTACTGTTGGAGGTACTGTTGGGGGTACTGTTGGGGGTACTGTTGGGGGTACTGTTGGAGGTACTGTTGGAGGTACTGTCGGGGGTACTGTCGGGGGTACTGTTGGAGGTACTGTTGGAGGTACTGTTGGAGGTACTGTTGGGGGTACTGTTGGAGGTACTGTTGGAGGTACTGTTGGGGGTACTGTTGGAGGTACTGTTGGAGGTACTGTTGGGGGTACTGTTGGGGGTACTGTTGGGGGTACTGTTGGAGGTACTGTTGGAGGTACTGTTGGAGGTACTGTTGGAGGTACTGTTGGGGGTACTGTTGGGGGTACTGTTGGGGGTACTGTTGGAGGTACTGTTGGGGGTACTGTTGGAGGTACTGTTGGGGGTACTGTTGGAGGTACTGTTGGGGGGTACTGTTGGAGGTACTGTTGGGGGTACTGTTGGGGGTACTGGAGGATCAGGGTTAGGATACACTGTAGTAGAAGACCTAGGAGTCTACTAGTGGATGAAACCTGGTCTTTTTCATTCACAACAATTGAGATTCTGGCTCTTTTTTTAACATTATTTCTTATTCTTACTAGTGAATTCCATAGAAATTGTAGTTTTTTTCATTTAAAGATGATTAGTTTATCTGGAAACATTCCGAATGGGAGTCTATCCTCAGAAGTAGAATAGTGTTTAATGTGAAACTCACCATGATGAACAAAGTCCTCTATATCACTCAGGGACCAGTCCTGTTTGCACCTCTCGCCCTCTCGCCCTCTCGCCCTCTCGCTCTCTCTCGCTCTCTCGCTCTCTCCCTCTCTCCCTCTCTCCCTCTCTCCCTCTCTCGCTCTCTCGCTCTCTCGCTCTCTCGCTCTCTCGCCTTCTGAGATGAGAGAGATCCTGCAACAAAAAAATATGCAAATGTGATCATCTGCTCTCTCTGTAGGTGGTGGTTTTAATTGATTAATAGTAGTTGTGTGTTTGATCGGTCGCAGCTCTGTAACCTAAGACGTTATTTGTCAAGCTGTTCGGTTTAAAGGTGCTTGAATGCTTTTCCTATTATTTGTCATTTCCTGCCTGCAATGGTATACGTCCCAAATGGCACCCTATACCCTATATAGTGCACTAGTTCTGACCAGTGCCTATAGAGCTCTGGTCCAACGTAGTGCACTATAGTATATATGGAATAGGGTGTCATTTGGGATGCACTCATCTTTTCTTCCCCGTTACCCGACAACCGACATCAATTCTACATTTAAAAATGTGTGTTGTCGTGCCATAAATCTGAAGGAGAAATGTGATTCACTGTGTCCCAAATGGCACCCTATTCCCCACTACTTTTGACCAGGACCCATAGGGTAGTAGGCTGCCATTTGGGACGAAGGCGTGGTCTTCTACACTACCTGTTCCTCAAAGCTCTGCCAGAGAGTTAGATGGAGATAAGTGAGAGAACCCACTTACTGTCATATTACCTTTGACTACTAACTAGTGTTCTCTAATATATAACCTTGACTACTAACTAGTGTTCTCTAATATATAACCTTGACTACTAACTAGTGTTCTCTAATATATAACCTTGACTACTAACTAGTGTTCTCTAATATATAACCTTGACTACTAACTAGTGTTCTCTAATCTATAACCTTGACTACTAACTAGTGTTCTCTAATCTATAACCTTGACTACTAACTAGTGTTCTCTAATCTATAACCTTGACTACTAACTAGTGTTCTCTATTTTATAACATTGACTACTAACTAGTGTTCTCTAATCTAAAACCTTGACTACTCTCTAGTGTTCTCTAGCCTAGAACATTGACAACTAACTAGTGTTCTCTAGACTAGAACCTTGACAACTAACTAGTGTTCTCTAGACTATAACCTTGACAACTAACTAGTGTTCTGTAGACAATATCCTTAACTACTAACTAGTGTTCTCTAGTCTATAACCTTGACTACTACCTTATGTTCTCTAGTCTAGAACCATGACAACTAACTAGTGTTCTCTAGACTATAACCTTGACTACTAACTAGTGTTCTCTAGACTACAACCTTGACTACTATCTAGTGTTCTCTAGACTATAACATTGACTACTAACTCGTGTTGTCTAATCTATAACATTGACTACTAACTAGTGTTCTCTAATATATAACCTTGACTACTAACTAGTGTTCTCTAATATATAACATTGACTACTAACTAGTGTTCTCTAGACTATAACCTTGACTACTAACTAGTGTTCTCTAATATATCACCTTGACTACTAACTAGTGTTCTCTAATCTATAACATTGACTACTAACTAGTGTTCCCTATTTTATAACATTGACTACTAAGTAGTGTTCTCTAATCTATAACCTTGACTACTAACTAGTGTTCTCTAGACTAGAACCTTGACAACTAACTAGTGTTCTGTAGACAATATCCTTAACTACTAACTTGTGTTCTCTAGTCTATAACCTTGACTACTAACTAGTGATCTCTAATATATAACCTTGACTACTAACTAGTGTTATCTAGACTAGAACCATGACAACTTACTAGTGTTATCTAGACTAGAACCATGACAACTTACTAGTGTTCTCTAGTCTAGAATCTTAACAACTTACTAGTGTTCTCTAGTCTATAACCTTGACTACTAACTAGTGTTCTCTAGTCTATAACCTTGACTACTAACTAGTGTTTTCTAACATATAACATTGACTACTAGCTAGTGTTCTCTAGTCTATAACCTTGACAACTAACTAGTGTTCTCTAGACTATAACCTTGGCTACTAACTCGTGTTCTCTAGGCTATGACCATGACTACTAACTAGTGTTCTCTAGACTAGAACCTTGACAACTAACTAGTGTTCTCTAGACTATAACCTTGACTACTAACTAGTCTTCTCTAATCTATAACCTTGACTACTACCTTATGTTCTCTAGTCTGTAACCTTGACTACTAACTAGTGTTCTCTAGTCTATAACCTTGACTACTAACTAGTGTTTTCTAACATATAACATTGACTACTAGCTAGTGTTCTCTAGTCTATAACCTTGACAACTAACTAGTGTTCTCTAGACTATAACCTTGGCTACTAACTCGTGTTCTCTAGGCTATGACCATGACTACTAACTAGTGTTCTCTAGACTAGAACCTTGACAACTAACTAGTGTTCTCTAGACTATAACCTTGACTACTAACTAGTCTTCTCTAATCTATAACCTTGACTACTACCTTATGTTCTCTAGTCTAGAACCTTGACTACTAAATAGTGTTCTCTAGACTATGACATTGACTACTAACTAGTGTTTTCTAACATATAACATTGACTACTAGCTAGTGTCATCTAGTCTATAACATTTACTACTAACTAGTGTTCTCTAATCTATAACCTTGACTACTACCTTATGTTCTCTAGTCTAGAACCTTGACTACTAACTAGTGTTCTCTAATCTATCACCTTGACTACTAACTAGTGTCCTATAGTCTAGAACCTTGACTACTAACTAGTGTTCTCTAGACTAGAACCTTGACTATTAACTAGTGGTTTTCTCAAATATAACACCCTCCCTCCCTCAAGGCCTCTCTTCCCTACCTCCCTCTCTCCCTCCGTCCTTTCCTTCTCTCTCCTTCTGAGATGAGAGAGATCCTGCAACAAAATAATATGCAAATGTGATCATCTGCTCTCTCTGTAGGTGGTGGTTTTAATTGATTAATAGTAGTTGTGTGTTTGATCGGTCGCAGCTCTGTAACCTAAGACGTTATTTGTCAAGATGTTCGGTTAAAAGAAGCTTGAATGCTTTTCCTATTATTTTTCATTTCCTGCCTGCAATGGTATACGTCCCAAATGGCACCCTATACCCTATATAGTGCACTAGTTCTGACCAGTGCCTATAGAGCTCTGGTCCAAAGTAGTGCACTATAGTATATATGGAATAGGGTGTCATTTGGGATGCACTCATCTTTTCTTCCCCGTTACCCGACAACCGACATCAATTCTAATTTAAAAAATGTGTGTTGTCGTGCCATAAATCTGAAGGAGAAATGTGATTCCCTGTGTCCCAAATGGCACCCTATTCCCCACTACTTTTGACCAGGACCCATAGGGTAGTAGGCTGCCATTTGGGACGAAGGCGTGGTCTTCTACACTACCTGTTCCTCAAAGCTCTGCCAGAGAGTTAGATGGAGATAAGTGAGAGAACCCACTTACTGTCATATTACCTTTGACTACTAACTAGTGTTCTCTAATATATAACCTTGACTACTAACTAGTGTTCTCTAATATATAACCTTGACTACTAACTAGTGTTCTCTAATATATAACCTTGACTACTAACTAGTGTTCTCTAATATATAACCTTTGACTACTAACTAGTGTTCTCTAATATATAACCTTGACTACTAACTAGTGTTCTCTAATATATAACCTTGACTACTAACTAGTGTTCTGTAATATATAACCTTTGACTACTAACTCGTGTTATCTAATCTATAACATTGACTACTAACTGGTGTTCTCTAATATATAACCTTGACTACTAACTAGTGTTCTCTAATATATAACCTTGACTACTAACTAGTGTTCTCTAATATATAACCTTGACTACTAACTAGTGTTCTCTAGACTAGAACCTTGACAAATTTCTAGTGTTCTCTAATATATAACATTGACTACTAACTAGTGTTCTCTAATGTATAACCTTGACTACTAACTAGTGTTCTCTAATATATAACCTTGCCTACTAACTAGTGTTCTCTAGACTAGAACCTTGACAAATAACTAGTGTTCTCTAATATATAACATTGACTACTAACTAGTGTTCTCTAATATATAACCTTGACTACTAACTAGTGTTATCTAGACTAGAACCTTGACTACTAACTAGTGTTATCTAGACTAGAACCTTGACAACTAACTAGTGTTCTCTAATCTATAACATTGACTACTAACTAGTGTTCTCTAATATATAACCTTGACTACTAACTTGTGTTATCTAGACTAGAACCTTGACTACTAACTAGTGTTATCTAGACTAGAACCTTGACAACTAACTAGTGTTCTCTAATCTATAACATTGACTACTAACTAGTGTTCTCTAATATATAACCTTGACTACTAACTAGTGTTCTCTAATATATAACCTTGACTACTAACTAGTGTTATCTAGACTAGAACCTTGACTACTAACTAGTGTTATCTAGACTAGAACCTTGACTACTAACTAGTTTTATCTAGACTAGAACCTTGAAAACTAACTAGTGTTCTCTAATCTATAACATTGACTACTAACTAGTGTTCTCTAATATATAACCTTGAGTACTAACTAGTGTTATCTAGACTAGAACCTTGACAACTAACTAGTGTTCTCTAATATATAACCTTGACAACTAACTAGTGTTCTCTAATATATAACATTGACTACTAACTAGTGTTCTCTAATATATAACCTCGACTACTAACTAGTGTTCTCTAATCTATAACATTGACTACTATCTAGTGTTCTCTATTTTATAACCTTGACTACTAACTAGTGTTCTCTAGACTATCACCTTGACTACTAACTAGTGTCCTCTAGTCTAGATGTAGTGTTGTACTTGAAAAGGAACTTGATGGACTGTGTGTGTGTGTGTGTGTATCTGAATATATGTGATGGTGCTGGACAACATATCTGTAACATGGAGCTTGTGTCTCCCACTCGGGAAGGTGTGTGTGTGTGTGTGTGTGTGTGTGTGTGTGTGTGTGTGTGTGTGTGTGTGTGTGTGTGTGTGTGTGTGTGTGTGTGTGTGTGCGTGTAAACTCAGTGAGCTGAACCCGTGGAAGGTTTGTGTGTGTATAAACCCTGCTTGCGTCAGACCTAATTGGTTTAGACTGTAATACCCGTGGATGGTGTGGGACGCCAGCCGTCAAATGGATCTAATTAAGAGATGAAACAACCTTCAAAGTTGTAAACAACAACAGCAGCGTTTGAGTTTGATCCACTTCTCTTCTTCTCTGGTGGCTTTATTCAGAGCCCACTTTTACTTTATCCATATTTTTCTCTTTAGCATGTTGAGAGACAGATCCCCTCTACTTGAAACACTTGTTTACTGGTGGAAAACGGGGTTGTCAGTGACTGGATAGCCCTTTGAACAAGATCAGAGGAGAAGTGAACAAGGTTGAGAGAACAGATAGATGCAGTAGCTGCCCCTTTGACTAAGACCTGGTGGTTTGTGGATCAGGGGAAAAGCATGATGTGGGACACACCCATAGAACATCATTTAGTGTCCAGGTGCTGACTAACGATGAATAAACTGGAAGCTATACACATAAATAAAGAGAGTCGTACATTATATATGTATTTATAAATACAGTTGAAGTCAGAAGATTACATACACTTAGGTTGGAGTCATTAAAACTCATTTTTCAACCACTCCACAAATGTCTTATTAACAAACTATAGTTTTGGCAAGTCGGTTAGGACATCTACTTTGACACAAGTAATCTTTCCAACAATTGTTTACAGACATATTATTTCACTTTAAATCACTGTATCACAATTCCAGTGGGTCAGAAGTTGACATACACTAAGTTGACTGTGCCTTTAAACAGCTTGGAAAATTCCCCAAAATTATGTCATGGCTTTAGAAGCTTCTGATAGGCTAATTGACATCATTTGAATCAATTGGGGGTGTACCTGTGGATGTATTTCAAGGCCTACCTTCAAACCCAGTGCCTCTTTGCTTGACATCATGGGAAAATCAAAAGAAATCAGCCAAGACTGGCCACTCTTCCGTAAAGCCCAGCTCTGTGGAGTGTACGACTTAAAGTGGTCCTATGGACAGATACACCAATCTCCGCTGTGGAGCTTTGCAGCTCCTTCAGGGTTATCTTTGGTCTCTTTGTTGTCTCTCTGATTAATGCCCTCCTTGCCTGGTCTGTGAGTTTTGGTGGGCGGCCCTCTCTTGGCAGGTTTGTTGTGGTGTCATATTCTTTCCATTTTTTAATAATGGATTTAATGGTGCCTCGTGGGATGTTCAAAGTTTCTGATATCTTTTTAAACCCAACCTTGATCTGTACTTCTCCACAACTTTGTCCCTGACCTGTTTGGAGAGCTCCTTGGTCTTCATGGTGGTGTGGCAGACTCTGGGGCCTTTCAGAACAGGTGTACGAATACTGAGATCAGGTGACAGATCATGTGACACTTAGATTTCACACAGGTGGACTTTATTTAACTAATTATGTGACTTCTGAAGGTAATTGGCTGCACCAGATCTTATTTAGGGGCTTCATAACAAAGGGGGTGAATGCATATGCACACACCACTTTTACGTTTATTTATTTTTTTTATTTACTGAAACAAGTGATTTTTTTCATTTAATTTAACCAATTTGGACTATTTTGTGTGTGTACATGACATGAAATCCAAATAAAAATCGAATTAAATTACTTTTGCAAGGCACTGTATATATACAGTATATATATATGTATATGGTTTGTGAACTCCCAGTAAACCACCAACGTTTCAGCATCACTGTGCCTTCTTCAGGGTAAGGTCATGAATGCTAGAACCAGGTTATGTAGATCATGCACACACACACACATCACACACACACACATACACACCACACACACACACACACACTCACACACACACTCACACTCACACACTCCCACACACACACACAGACACTCACACTCACACACTCCCACACACAGAGACACTCACACACGCACACACACACACACACACACACACACACACACACACACACACACACACACACACACACACACACACACACACACACACACACACACACACACACACACACACACACACACACACACACACACACACACACCACACACACAGGTGGTGGAGAGAACAGATAACACCTATCTCCAGCCAGGGAGCAGTCCCAGAGAAACTGACCATCACTTTACACTGATATCAGAGAGCATCCTGTTCATCAGGGTGACTGGTGTGTGTGTGTACACACAATATATGTGAGGTAAGGGAATGTATTTCTGCATTATTGCAGAAAGAATGTATTCAAAAGCAGACTCATCCATTTCAATTCACCACTTATCAGTTGAAGTTAACCCTTGTATTGGTCTCACACACACAATACAGGCTGTAAACGGTACAGTGAAATGCTGACTTGCAATCTCTCTTCAACAGTGCAGTACACATTCATCAACCAACAATTATACTATAATGAAACGAGTGTACACACACACACACACACACACACACACACACACACACACACACACACACACACACACACACACACACACACACACACACACACACACACACACACAGGCTGTGTTCGTCAGGTCTGTAATGGCCTGTATATATGCAGGGTTTCATATTTCAATCATTACCATGGTGAGCCTGGTTTAAATTGGTAGTTTAAGAGTTGAAATTGGAAAGTGACTCATGTCTGCATGAGGACCCACATTTAAATCCTGTTGGAAAATGAAAAGGGGCCTGGGTTGGCTCTCTGGCTTGATGGCTTGATGGCTTGATGGCTCTCTGGCTCTCTGGCTTGATGGCTCTCTGGCTTGATGGCTCTCTGGCTTGATGGCTCTCTGGCTTGATGGCTCTCTGGCGTGATGGCTTGATGGCGTGATGGCTTGATGGCTTGATGGCTTGATGGCTCTCTGGCTTGATGGCTGTCTTGCTTGATGGTTCTCTGGCTCTCTGGCTCGCTGGCTCTTTGGCTTGATGGCTCTCTGGCTTGATGGCTCTCTGGCTTGATGGCTCGCTGGCTCTCTGGCTTGATGGCTCTCTGGCTTGATGGCTCTCTTGCTCTCTGGCTCTCTGGCTTGATGGCTCTCTGGCTTAATGGCTTGATGGCGTGATGGCTTGATGGCTCTCTAGCTCTCTGGCTCTCTGGTTCTCTGGCTTGATGGCTCTCTGGCTTGATGGCTGTCTTGCTTGATGGCTCTCTGGCTCTCTGGCTCTCTGGCTCTCTGGCTCTCTGGCTTGATGGCTCTCTGGCTTGATGGCTCTCTGGCTTGATGGCTCTCTGGCTTGATGGCTTGATGGCTCTCTGTCTCTCTGGCTTGATGTCTATCTGGCTTGATGGCTCTCTTCTTTCTGTCTCTCTGGCTCTCTGGCTTGATGTAAACTTCAGATGTGTCCTTAATGACACCCTATTCCATTAAAGTTTTGATCAGGGCCCATAAGGCTCTGGTCAGAAGTAGTGCACTGTAAAGGGAATAGGGAACCATTTGGGATGCAGACGTTGAGTTGTTAGAGTGAAATATCCTACTCCACCCCCTCTAGGTTAGTCTTCTGCAACTGTGAGCTGTTTATCTCATGTATAACAGTAATGATTTCCCTGCTGTGAGCTGTCTGTCTCATGTATAACAGTAATGATTTCTCTGCTGTGAGCTGTCTGTCTCATGTATAACAGTAATGATTTCTCTGCTGTGAGCTGTCTGTCTCATGTATAACAGTAATGATTTCCCTGCTGTGAGCTGTCTGTCTCATGTATAACAGTAATGATTTCCCTGCTGTGAGCTGTCTGTCTCATGTTTAACAGTAATGATTTCCCTGCTGTGAGCTGTCTGTCTCATGTTTAACAGTAATGATTTCTCTGCTGTGAGCTGTCTGTCTTATGTTTAACAGTAATGATTTCTCTGCTGTGAGCTGTCTGTCTCATGTATAACAGTAATGATTTCTCTGCTGTGAGCTGTCTGTCTCATGTTTAACAGTAATGATTTCCCTGCTGTGAGCTGTCTGTCTCATGTTTAACAGTAATGATTTCTCTGCTGTGAGCTGTCTGTCTTATGTTTAACAGTAATGATTTCTCTGCTGTGAGCTGTCTGTCTTATGTTTAACAGTAATGATTTCTCTGCTGTGAGCTGTCTGTCTCATGTATAACAGTAATGATTTCTCTGCTGTGAGCTGTCTGTCTCATGTTTAACAGTAATGATTTCCCTGCTGTGAACTGTCTGTCTCATGTTTAATAGTAATGATTTCCCTGCTGTGAGCTGTCTGTCTCATGTATAACAGTAATGATTTCTCTGCTGTGAGCTGTCTGTCTCATGTTTAACAGTAATGATTTCTCTGCTGTGAGCTGTCTGTCTCATGTATAACAGTAATGATTTCTCTGCTGTGAGCTGTCTGTCTCATGTTTAACAGTAATGATTTCCCTGCTGTGAACTGTCTGTCTCATGTTTAATAGTAATGATTTCCCTGCTGTGAGCTGTCTCTCACGATATGCAGCTTGTTGTTACTTCTTTAATCAAAAGGTGCCTAACAGAACAGTGACCCCATAGACACATGTTTACTTTGTGAAATGGACTGCATGTGATCTCTGTGGGAATTGAACCCACCACCTTGGCATTGCTAGGCTAGTGACAATGCCTGTCATAACTCAACCACACAGGACCAGTATTGGTATTGTAATACAGCTATGCAGTCCTAGAAATACAGTTTTGCAAAACAGAAATGAGTATTACAGAAATGATTATTAGAGTGTATAAGAGCAATTACGTTCCTCCGGGGGTCAGAGTAAGGACAAGAGCAGAGCGGAGGAGGAAACATTTCATTATGTTGTTCCCTTGAATCAATGATTCATTATTGGTACTGTGAGGAACATCTGCCATCGCATTGTTAAATGTCACACAGCTATTCAGCTGCTGCGGTAATGTCTGTGTGTGTGTGCGTGCGTGCGTGCGTGCGTGCGTGCGTGCGTGCGTGCGTGCGTGCGTGCGTGCGTGCGTGCGTGCGTGCGTGCGTGCGTGCGTGCGTGCGTGCGTGCGTGCGTGCGTGCGTGCGTGCGTGCGTGCGTGCGTGCGTGCGTGCGCGCGCGCGCGTGTGTGTGTGTGTGTGTGCGCGTGTGTGTGTGTGTTGTGACAGTGTGTATCCGACAGCATGTGTGTGTGTGGTAATGAGGTATTTGTAGTAATGAATGTTTGGTGGTTATCTGATCCATAAGTAATGTAAGGATGGTCATGTTGTCACGGTTGTCGTAAGAACTGGACCAAGGCTCAGCATACGTAGAGTTCCACATCTTTATTATAAAGTGAAACTTAAGCAAAACAAAACAATAAACGAACAACGACACGTGACGACGTGGTGCACATGCACAAAACACAAAACAATATCCCACAAACACAGGTGGGAAAAATAGCTACTTAAATATGATCCCCAATTAGAGACAACGATTACCAGCTGCCTCTAATTGGGAATCATACAACACACCAACATAGAAAAATTTAACTAGAACACAACATAGAAATAATAAACTAGAATACCCCCTAGTCACGCCCTGACCTACTACACCATAGAGAAACAATGGCTCTCTAAGGTCAGGGCGTGACACATGTTTGAGGAAGTCTTAACAGATTGTATAGTCATTGAGAACTACAGGCTTGCGTCCTGAATAGCACCATATTCCCTACATAGTGCACTACTTTAGACCAGGGCCCATAGGGTTCTGGTCAAATGTAGCGCACTATATAGGGAACAGAGAACCATTTAAGATGCAGAACGGTTTGTGAAGCTCATGTTAATTTTATGTTGCAGTTGTAGCATTTTCCTTCCTTCCCTTCTGTTCTCATAGGCTCATCGAGTGATTTAATGTGGATAATACCTGGCTAGTTGTTGTTCCTGGGATGAGAGCATGTGAAGGAACTAGAAACAGATTGGGTAGAGGGTGATAAATACTGTAGAGAGAAGGATAGTGTTATGCTTGTGAATGAGGACCCAAAAGCGACGTAATAGTAACAGAGTCTTTATTCCAGTATAAAACAAATAATGATTCTCCTGGATATTATCAATGGTCAATCCAAAACACGAAACTGAAATCCTCTCGTCAATAGAGAGGAACGACTGGAGACGCGACCACAGACTGCAGGTCGCTTCAGGAAGGCACTGGCCGTAGCTGACATAGACACCTGCTCACACGCAGCATCTGAAGAAGGCAAAGAACACGACAGGGCGGAACAAGGACACAGGAACAGCAAACATCAAACAAGAATCCGACAAGGACAGAAGCGGAAAACAGAGGGAGAAATAGGGACTCTAATCAGAGGGCAAAATAGGGGACAGGTGTGAAAGAGTAAATGAGGTCGTTAGGAGAATGAGAAACAGCTGGGAGCAGGAACGGAACGATAGAGAGAGAGAGCGGGAGAGGGAGAGAGGGAGGAGGAGAGAGAGAGAGAGAAAGAGGGAAAGAACCTAATAAGACCAGCAGAGGGAAGCACAGGGACAAGACATGATGAAAGACAAAACATGACAGTACCCCCCCACTCACCGAGCGCCTCCTGGCGCACTCGAGGAGGAACCCTGGCGGCAACGGAGGAAATCATCAATCAACGAACGGTCCAGCACGTCCCGAGATGGAACCCAACTCCTCTCCTCAGGACCGTAACCCTCCCAATCCACTAAGTACTGGTGACCACGTCCCCGAGAGCGCATGTCCATGATCTTCCGTACCTTGTAAATAGGTGCGCCCTCGACAAGGACGGGGGGGGGGGAGGGAAGACGAACGGGGGCGCGAAGAAAAGGCTTGACACAGGAGACATGGAAGACAGGGTGGACGCGACGAAGATGTCGCGGAAGAAGCAGTCGCACAGCGACAGGATTGACGACCTGAGAGACACGGAACGGACCAATGAACCGCGGAGTCAACTTGCGAGAAGCTGTCGTAAGGGGAAGGTTACGAGTGGAAAGCCACACTCTCTGACCGCGACAATACCTAGGGCTCTTAATCCTACGTTTGTTGGCGGCTCTCACAGTCTGCGCCCTGTAACGGCAAAGTGCAGACCTGACCCTCCTCCAGGTGCGCTCACAACGTTGGACAAAAGCCTGAGCGGAGGGAACGCTGGACTCGGCGAGCTGGGACGAGAACAGAGGAGGCTGGTACCCAAGACTACTCTGAAACGGAGATAGCCCGGTAGCAGACGAAGGAAGCGAGTTGTGAGCGTATTCTGCCCAGGGGAGCTGTTCTGCCCAAGACGCAGGGTTTCGAAAAGAAAGGCTGCGTAAAATGCGACCAATCGACTGATTGGCCCTTTCTGCTTGACCGTTAGACTGGGGATGAAACCCGGAAGAGAGACTGACGGAAGCACCAATCAAACGACAGAACTCCCTCCAAAACTGTGACGTGAATTGCGGGCCTCTGTCTGAAACGGCGTCTAACGGGAGGCCATGAATTCTGAACACATTCTCAATGATGATTTGTGCCGTCTCCTTAGCGGAAGGAAGCTTAGCGAGGGGAATGAAATGTGCCGCCTTAGAGAACCTATCGACAACCGTAAGAATCACAGTCTTCCCCGCAGACGAAGGCAGACCGGTAATAAAGTCTAAGGCGATGTGAGACCATGGTCGAGAAGGAATGGGAAGCGGTCTGAGACGACCGGCAGGAGGAGAGTTACCTGACTTAGTCTGCGCGCAGTCCGAACAAGCAGCCACGAAACGGCGCGTGTCACGCTCCTGAGTAGGCCACCAAAACCGCTGGCGAATAGAAGCAAGCGTACCCCGAACGCCGGGGTGGCCAGCTAACTTGGCAGAGTGAGCCCACTGAAGAACAGCCAGACGAGTAGAGACAGGAACGAACAGAAGGTTACTAGGACAAGCGCGCGGCGACGCAGTGTGAGTGAGTGCTTGCTTTACCTGTCTCTCAATTCCCCAGACAGTCAACCCGACAACACGCCCCTCAGGGAGAATCCCCTCGGGGTCGGTAGAAGCCACAGAAGAACTAAAGAGACGGGATAAGGCATCAGGCTTGGTGTTCTTATTTCCCGGGCGATAAGAAATCACGAACTCGAAACGAGCGAAAAACAACGCCCAACGAGCTTGACGTGCATTAAGTCGTTTGGCAGAACGGATGTACTCAAGGTTCTTATGGTCAGTCCAAACGACAAAAGGGACGGTCGCCCCCTCCAACCACTGTCGCCATTCGCCTAGGGCTAAGCGGATGGCGAGCAGTTCGCGGTTACCCACATCATAGTTGCGTTCCGATGGCGATAGGCGATGAGAAAAATAAGCGCAAGGATGGACCTTATCGTCAGACTGGAAGCGCTGGGACAGAATGGCTCCCACGCCCACCTCTGAAGCGTCAACCTCGACAATAAATTGTTTAGTGACGTCAGGAGTAACAAGGATAGGAGCGGATGTAAAACGCTTCTTGAGGAGATCAAAAGCTCCCTGGGCGGAACCGGACCACTTAAAGCACGTCTTGACAGAAGTCAGAGCTGTGAGAGGAGCAGCCACTTGACCGAAATTACGAATGAAACGCCGATAGAAATTAGCGAAACCGAGAAAGCGCTGCAACTCGACACGTGACTTAGGAACGGGCCAATCGCTGACAGCCTGGACCTTAGCGGGATCCATCTGAATGCCTTCAGCGGAAATAACAGAACCGAGAAATGTGACAGAGGAGACATGAAAGGCGCACTTCTCAGCCTTCACGTAGAGACAATTCTCTAAAAGGCGCTGGAGTACACGTCGAACGTGCTGAACATGAATCTCGAGTGACGGTGAAAAAATCAGGATATCGTCAAGGTAAACGAAAACAAAGATGTTCAGCATGTCTCTCAGTACATCATTAACTAATGCCTGAAAGACAGCTGGAGCATTAGCGAGACCGAACGGCAGAACCCGGTATTCAAAATGCCCTAACGGAGTGTTAAACGCCGTTTTCCACTCGTCCCCCTCTCTGATGCGCACGAGATGGTAAGCGTTACGAAGGTCCAACTTAGTAAAGAACCTGGCTCCCTGCAGAATCTCGAAGGCTGACGACATAAGGGGAAGCGGATAACGATTCTTAACCGTTATGTCATTCAACCCTCGATAATCCACGCAGGGGCGCAGAGTACCGTCCTTCTTCTTAACAAAAAAAAACCCCGCTCCGGCGGGAGAGGAAGAAGGCACCACGGTACCGGCGTCGAGAGAAACAGACAGATAATCCTCGAGAGCCTTACGTTCGGGAGCCGACAGAGAGTATAGTCTACCCCGAGGAGGAGTGGTCCCCGGAAGGAGATCAATACAACAATCATACGACCGGTGAGGAGGAAGAGAGTTGGCTCTGGACCGACTGAAGACCGTGCGCAGATCATGATATTCCTCCGGCACTCCTGTCAAATCACCAGGTTCCTCCTGAGAAGAGGGGACAGAAGAAACAGGAGGGATAGCAGACATTAAACACTTCACATGACAAGAAACGTTCCAGGATAGGATAGAATTACTAGACCAATTAATAGAAGGATTATGACATACTAGCCAGGGATGACCCAAAACAACAGGTGTAAAAGGTGAACGAAAAATCAAAAAGGAAATGGTCTCACTGTGGTTACCAGATACTGTGAGGGTTAAAGGTAGTGTCTCACATCTGATACTGGGGAGAAGACTACCATCTAAGGCGAACATGGGCGTGGGCTTCCCTAACTGTCTGAGAGGAATGTCATGTTTCCGAGCCCATGCTTCGTCCATAAAACAACCCTCAGCCCCAGAGTCTATCAAGGCACTGCAGGAAGCAGCCGAACCGGTCCAGCGTAGATGGACCGACAAGGTAGTACAGGATCTTGATGGAGAGACCTGAGTAGTAGCGCTCACCAGTAGCCCTCCGCTTACTGATGAGCTCTGGCCTTTTACTGGACATGACATGACAAAATGTCCAGCAGAACCGCAATAGAGGCAAAGGCGGTTGGTGATTCTCCGTTCCCTCTCCTTAGTCGAGATGCGAATACCTCCCAGCTGCATGGGCTCAGTCTCTGAGCCGGTGGGAGGAGATGGTTGAGATGCGGAGAGGGGGAACACCGTTAACGCGAGCTCTCTTCCACGAGCTCGGTGACGAAGATCTACCCGTCGTTCTATGCGGATGGCGAGTGCAATCAAAGAGTCCACGCTGGAAGGAACCTCCCGGGAGAGAATCTCATCCTTAACCTCAGCGTGGAGTCCCTCCAGAAAACGAGCGAGCAACGCCGGCTCGTTCCAGTCACTGGAGGCAGCAAGAGTGCGAAACTCTATAGAGTAATCCGTTATGGATCGATCACCTTGACATAGGGAAGCCAGGGCCCTGGAAGCCTCCTTCCCAAAAACTGAACGATCAAAAACCCGTATCATCTCCTCTTTAAAGTTCTGATAATCGTTAGAACACTCAGCCCTTGCCTCCCAGATAGCTGTGCCCCACTCCCGAGCCCGACCAGTAAGGAGTGATATGACGTAAGCGATCCGAGCTCTCTCTCTTGAGTATGTGTTGGGCTGGAGAGAGAACACAATCTCACACTGGGTGAGAAAGGAGCGACACTCAGTGGGTTGCCCAGAGTAACATGGTGGGTTATTAACCCTAGGTTCCGGAGACTCGGAAGACCAGGAAGTAGCTGGTGGCACGAGACGAAGACTCTGAAACTGTCCTGAGAGGTCGGAGACCTGAGCGGCCAGGGTCTCAACGGCATGACGAGCAGCAGACAATTCCTGCTCGTGTCTGCCGAGCATTGCTCCCTGGAACTCGACGGCAGTGTTGCGAGAATCCGTAGTCGCTGGGTCCATTCTTGGTCGGATTCTTCTGTTATGCTTGTGAATGAGGACCCAAAAGCGACGTAATAGTAACAGAGTCTTTATTCCAGTATAAAACAAATAATGATTCTCCTGGATATTATCAATGGTCAATCCAAAACACGAAACTGAAATCCTCTCGTCAATAGAGAGGAACGACTGGAGACGCGACCACAGACTGCAGGTCGCTTCAGGAAGGCACTGGCCGTAGCTGACATAGACACCTGCTCACACGCAGCATCTGAAGAAGGCAAAGAACACGACAGGGCGGAACAAGGACACAGGAACAGCAAACATCAAACAAGAATCCGACAAGGACAGAAGCGGAAAACAGAGGGAGAAATAGGGACTCTAATCAGAGGGCAAAATAGGGGACAGGTGTGAAAGAGTAAATGAGGTCGTTAGGAGAATGAGAAACAGCTGGGAGCAGGAACGGAACGATAGAGAGAGAGAGCGGGAGAGGGAGAGAGGGAGGAGGAGAGAGAGAGAGAGAAAGAGGGAAAGAACCTAATAAGACCAGCAGAGGGAAGCACAGGGACAAGACATGATGAAAGACAAAACATGACAGATAGACCAAGGGATTCAATAATAGACAGACAGAGGGAGAGAGAGAGAGAAATATATTGGGGAAATCCTCTGCATTATCATTAACAGCAGACTCGTACATTTCTTTCAGTGAAAACAATGTACTGAGCAAATGTCAAATTGCCTTTTCACTAATTACCGTACGACAGACCACGTATTCACCCTGCACACCCTAATTGATAAACAAACAAACCAAAACAAAGGCAAATTATTATCATGCTTTGTTAATTTCAAAAAAGCTTTTGACTCAATTTGGCATGAGAGTCTGCTTGACAAATTGATGGAAAGCGGTGTTGGGGGAAAAACATATGACAATATTAAATATATGTACACAAACAACGCGTGCGGTTAAAATTGGCAAAAAACACACACATTTCTTTCCACAAGGCTGTGGGGTGAGACAGGGATGCAGCTTAAGCTCCACCCTCTTCAACATATATATCTACGAATTGGCGAGGACACTAAAACAGTCTGCAGCACCTGGCCTCACCCTACTAGAATCTGAAGTCAAATGTCTTCTGTTTGCTGATGATCTGGTTCTTCTGTCATCAACCAAGGAGGGCCTACAGCAGCACCTAGATCTTCTGCACAGATTCTGTCAGACCAGGGCCCAGACAGTAAATCTCAGTAAGACAAAAATAAAGTTGCCAGGACCACAAATATAAATTCCATCTAGACACCGTTGCCCTAGAGAACACAAAAAAACGATACGTACCTCGTCCTAATCAGGTAACTTCCACAAAGCTGTGAACGATCTGAGAGACAAGGCAAGAAGAGCCTTCTATGTCATCAAAAGGAACATAACATTTGACATACCAAATAGGATCTGGCAAAAAATACTTGAATCAGTTATAGAACCCATTGCCCTTTATGGTTGCGAGGTCTGGGGTCCGCTCACCAACCAAGAATTGAGACTCTGAATGCAGAATTCTGCAAAAATATCCACCGTGTACAACGTAAAACTCAAAATAATGCATGCAGAGCAGAATTAGGCTGATACCCGCTAATGATCACAATCCAGAAAAGACAGGACAAACAATTTGAAAACAAACCCAATTTTGATAAACTCCTATATCTACTGGGTGAAATACCACAGTGTGTCATCACAGCAGCAAGATTTGTGACCTGTTGCCACAAGAAAAGGTCAACCAGCGAAGAACAAACACAATTGTAAATACAACCCATATTTATATTTATTTATTTTCCCTTTTGTACTTTAACTATTTGTACATCGTTACAACACAGTATATAGACATAATATGACATTTGAAATGTCTTTATTCTTTTGGAACTTTTGTGAGTGTAAATTTTACTGTTCATTTTTTATTGTTTATTTCACTTTTGTTTATTATCTATTTCACTTGCTTTGGCAATGTAAACATATGTTTCCCATGCCAATAAAGCCCTTTGAGAGAGAGAGGGATAGAGAGAGAGAGAGAGAGAGAGAGAGAGAGAGAGAGAGAGAGAGAGAGAGAGAGAGAGAGAGAGAGAGAGAGAGAGATAGCATGATAGAACAGGGGATGAAATGAGGGACAGAGAGATGAACAGAGGAGAGAGGGAGGGGATGAAAGGAGGAGCCAGATTAACAGACCATTAAATCTCCATTTGGACTATGAGAATGAATTGCACTCTGTATCTCAACAACAACAAAGCCCTCTCTCTCTCCCTATCCTATATGTAATTCCTCTCACACCACCATCCCTCTCCTCCCTATCTATCACAGGGAAGAAAGATGTCATTTTCTTCCTAGAAAGGATACCAGACAGAGATATTACAGAAAAACTCAAGTTTTTCTTGAGTTCAGCTGGAGAAGAGATGTATCATGATTATTGCATATGTGAGTAGCAGAATTATTATAATCTTTGTTAATATCTGTTCTTTTTAAAAAGGAAAAAAATTCTAAATTGAATTGCTAATTTATTTTATTTTATACACTAGTTCAGCATTTACAAATTATTTTTCTGTAGCCAGTAGTTTGTCCGCAGTGGTTTTTCAACCAACAGGCTGTGAAATGCATTCCTCTCCTCTACTTTCCTGTCCTTTTCTCATCTCATCTCCCCTCCTCTCCTCTTCTTCCCTCTCCTCTTCTCTCTTCTCTCTGCTGCAGCTATTGGTTTATCGATCACAAGGCAGTCATTTCACTTGCAGGGATATGATTAGAGATAGTCAACCCTGCATGCTGGCTCACACACACACACACACACACACACACACACACACACACACACACACACACACACACACACACACACACACACACACACACACACACTACTGTAGAGCATGTTGAGATATAAAGACTGGGCCTATAGCTAACCTTCTAATTCCTCTACATCCTTATGGCCACGGCCTGGGTAATTGAATGTGTTTGGCCTCTAATGGGATTAAGAAGTAAGAGGTGGTAGTGGATGGAGGACGGAGTGGGCACAAGTGAGATAGGAGCGCATTGGAAATGAACAAAGAACCATTGAAAGAGAATAGCCAGCAGTAGTGGCAGAAATAGCAGTAGTAGTAGTAGAAATAGTAGTAGTAGTAGAAATAGTAGTAGTAGTAGTGGTAGCAGTAGTAGCAGTAGCAGTATTAGTGACAGTAGTAGTAGTACTGGTAGTAGTAGTAGCAGTATTAGTAGTAGAAATAGCAGTAGTAGTAGTAGCAGTATTAGTGACAGTAGTAGTAGTACTGGTAGTAGTAGTAGTAGTAGTAGTAGTAGTAGCAGTAGTAGTGGTAGCAGTAGTAGCAGTAGCAGTAGCAGTATTAGTGACAGTAGTAGTAGTACTGGTAGTAGTAGTAGCAGTATTAGTAGTAGAAATAGCAGTAGTAGTAGTAGCAGTATTAGTGACAGTAGTAGTAGTACTGGTAGTAGTAGTAGTAGAAGCAGTAGTAGTAGTAGTAGTAGAAGCAGTAGTAGTGGTAGTACTAGTATTAGTAGTAGTAGCGGCAGTGGTAGTAGTAGTAGTAGTGGTAGTAGTAGTAGTAGTGGTAGTAGTAGTAGTAGTGGTAGTAGTAGTAGTCATACTAGTAGTAGTAGTAGCGGTAGTGGTAGTAGTAGTAGTAGCTGTAGTAGCAGTAGTAGTCGTAGTAGTAGTAGCGGTAGTGGTAGTAGTAGTAGAGGTGACAGTAGTAGTAGTAGTAGTGACATTAGTAGTGGTAGTGGTAGTAGTAGCAGTAGTAGGAGTGACAGTAGTAGTGGTAGTAGTAGTAGTAGTAGTAGTAGTAGTAGTAGTAGTAGTAGTAGTAGTAGTAGTAGTAGTAGTAGTAGCAGTAGTAGGTGTGGTAGTAATAGTAGTAGTAGCAGTAGTAGGTGTGGTAGTAATAGTAGTAGTAGTAGCAGTAGTAGGTGTGGTAGTAATAGTAGTAGTAGTCGTGGCAGTAGTAGTAGTAGTAGTAGTAATAGTAATAGTAGTAGTAGTGGCAGTAGCAGTGGTAGTAGTAATAGTAATAGTAGTAGTAGTGGCAGTAGCAGTGGTAGCAGTAGTAGTCGTGGCAGTTGTAGTACTAGTAGAAAGGCTGGGGTTTGATAAAAGGGGAGGTGTGGGGGGGAAAGGCTGGGGTTTGATAAAAGGGGAGGTGTGGGGGGGAAGGCTGGGGTTTGTCAATTTGTGTTGTGGTTGGTGTTTACACAAACAGACAGACTTACACTAGCTGTTTGGTATCCTCTGAGTATCTAGAACTCAGTCAACCCATCTTATATTTGATGGGACATGCAGGGCAGTGCTGTTATGTGGGTGGGAGGTGGACATATAGGGACTGTCTGAAGAGACAGTTGTTGAGCCCTACCCTGTCCTGTCCTGTCTTACTCTCCTCTGTCCCGCTCCACTCCCTGTCCTGTCTTACTATCCTCTGTCCCTCTCCCTCTCCATTCCCTGGCATGTCCTGTCTTACTTTCCTCTGTCCATATCCCTCTCCACTCCCTGTCATGTCCTGTCTTACTCTCCTCTGTCCCGCTCCACTCCCTGTCCTGTCTTACTCTCCTCACTCCCTCTCCACTCCCTGTCATGTCCTGTCTTACTCTCCTCTGTCCCGCTCCACTCCCTGTCCTGTCTTACTCTCCTCACTCCCTCTCCACTCCCTGTCATGTCCTGTCTTACTCTCCTCTGTCCCGCTCCACTCCCTGTATTGTCTTACTCTCCTCACTCCCTCTCCACTCCCTGTCATGTCCTGTCTTACTCTCCTCTGTCCCGCTCCACTCCCTGTCCTGTCTTACTCTCCTCACTCCCTCTCCACTCCCTGTCATGTCCTGTCTTACTCTCCTCTGTCCCGCTCCACTCCCTGTATTGTCTTACTCTCCTCACTCCCTCTCCACTCCCTGTCCTGTCCTGTCTTACTCTCCTCACTCCCTCCCCACTCCCTGTCCTGTCTTACTCTCCTCACTCCCTCTCCACTCCCTGTCCTGTCGTACTCTCCTTACTCCCTCTCCACTCCCTGTCCTGTCTTACTCATCTAACTCCCTCTCCACTCCCTGTCCTGTCTTACTCATCTAACTCCCTCTCCTCTCCACTCCCTGTCCTGTCCTGTCCTGTCTTACTCTCCTCACTCCCTCTCCACTCCCTGTCCTGTGGCCTGTGACAGGTCTAGGCAGAGGGCCATGTAGGGTAGTGGAGGAGTGCAGTAGATAACAAGTCTAAGTTGAGTGCAGTAAATAGTCTTACCACACGGCCTGTTCTCTCTCTGTCCCTATTCTGGTTCTGAGGCTGTAGCATACTGTGACAGGCCTAGGGAGAGACATGTAGTGGAGTCGTTTTAATAGTGGTGTGTTAGCAGTGTGCCTGTCTCTGTCTCTGTCCCCGTCCCTGTCTCTGTCCCTGTATCTGTCCCTATCATGTCCCCGTCTCCGTCTCCGTCTCTCTCTGTCTCTGTCTCTGTCCCTATCATGTCTCCGTCTCCGTCTCCGTCCCTGTCCCTGTCTCTGTCTCTGTCTCTGTCTCTGTCCCTGTCTCTGTCCCTGTCCCTGTCTCTGTCTCTGTCCCTGTCCCTGCATCTCTCCCTGTCCCTGTCTCCGTCCCCGTCCCCGTCCCCGTCTCCGTCTCTGTCCCTGTCTCTGTCTCTGTCCCTGCATCTCTCCCTGTCCCTGTCTCCGTCCCCGTCCCCGTCTCCGTCCCCGCATCTCTCCCTATCTCTGCTGTTAGATTAGAGGAGTATAGTTAGTAGTGTTGAACCTTTCTGTCTTTGCTGTCTCTCTGACCTGAGGTCAGGTATCATAGACTAGGCAGAAGGCCATGCAGTGTAGTGGAGTAGCCCAGTGGTGTTAACAGGCCTGGGTGGAGGGAGTTTTAAACAGGGCCTGTCAGAGCATGGATCACTGGCTCTATTCAGATCAGCCAGCAGATCCACGTTTTGTCCATGTTCAATAGGATGGCTGCTGCTGCGCCACACACACACAAACCCAGATCGGGTTGTACTGGGACAGTTTCAGCAGCCAGGGGAATATACCAGGCCAGGATAACTGTTGCCATTTGGGCAGGCGGGCTGGTGTGCGGGAGGGAGGGAGGGCTGGCAAATTGACAGTTGCTTCCTGACATATGCAGAGAGGGGAACCAGGGATGTGTGTTTGTGCCAGAGAGAGAGAGAGAGAGAGAGAGAGAGAGAGAGAGAGAGAGAGAGAGAGAGAGAGAGAGAGAGAGAGAGAGAGAGAGAGAGAGAGAGAGAGAGAGAGAGAGAGAGAGAGAGAGAGAGAGAGAGAGAGAGAGAGAGAGAGAGAGAGAGAGAGAGAGAGAGAGAGAGAGAGAGAGAGAGAGAGAGAGAGAGAGAGAGAGAGAGATCGTGATCGTGATCGTTTGCTGTCTTTGTGTCAGACAGTGTTTTTCCTGTGAACACAAGAGAATGGCACTGTGCATCGCATGACAAGGAGCCGATATGTGTGTGTCAGTCAGAACCGTTATGTCACTTTGACCTGTCTGCTGGTTATTGCTGTTGGGGTAGGAGACAGGTGAGGGGTTGCTATGGTGACCAGAGGGGGCCAGGCCTAGTATTGCAGGGAGACCAACCCAGATTCAAGGTGAAATTCTAGGTTTTTGTAGATCCCCAGGACGTTGGGAGACTCCGTTCAAACGGTCCACTGGGATTGAACCCGGTCTATAAAAGACAAATCAGCTGCTCAGACCGCTGCACCATCCAGACACAATGAATGAGCAAGACAAGTCAGAATGAATGAGCAAGACAAGTCAGAATGAATGAGCAAGACAAGTCAGAATGAATGAGCAAGACAAGTCAGAATGAATGAGCAAGACAAGTCAGAATGAATGAGCAAGACAAGTCAGAATGAATGAGCAAGACAAGTCAGAATGAATGAGCAAGACAAGTCAGAATGAATGAGCAAGACAAGTCAGAATGAATGAGCAAGACAAGTCAGAATGAATGAGCAAGACAAGTCAGAATGAATGAGCAAGACAAGTCAGAATGAATGAACAAGACAAGTCAGAATGAATGAGCAAGACAAGTCAGAATGAATGAACAAGACAAGTCAGAATGAATGAGCAAGACAAGTCAGAATGAATGAGCAAGACAAGTCAGAATGAATGAGCAAGACAAGTCAGAATGAATGAGCAGAATGAATGAGCAAGACAAGTCAGAATGAATGACTCAACTAAACCGTGGAGTTGTTTTTCTGAACTTGACCAATCACAATTAATGCCTGAATTTAATTAACCCTATCCCAAACCTTCACCTTAACCCTGACCAATCACAATTAATGCCTGAATTTAATTAACCCTAAACCTTCACCTTAACCCTGACCAATCACAATTAATGCCTGAATTTAATTAACCCTATCCCAAACCTTCACCTTAACCCTGACCAATCGGAATTAATGCCTGAATTTAGCCCTAACTCTAACAAATCGTAATTAATGCATTTCAGTTTTATTTAACCAAGTCGGAATTAATGGATAAATCAAGGGAAGTCAAACCGGCCACCAGGGGCAATGTGAGCTAATTAGTCATATCTACATGTTTGTTAGCAACTTCGACATTGAACATTTGGAGCAACTTCAAAATTTGGCGTTTGGAGAAATGTGGAAAAATATCTAATTGTGCAATGAGACTGTGAGAGCTTGTAACGTTTTGTGTTCTTATAGTCTTTACAGCTGTTCTATTTCTGGTTTGGTCCAGTGAGTTTATGTTTAACCTCTCCCCGATCCAGTTTTACAGTGGGTTATGTTTAACCTCTCCCTGATCCAGTGTTACAGTGGGGTTATGTTTAACCTCTCCCTGATCCAGTTTTACAGTGGGGTTATGTTTAACCTCTCCCTGATCCAGTGTTACAGTGGGGTTATGTTTAACCTCTCCCCGATCCAGTTTTACAGTTGGGTTATGTTTAACCTCTCCCTGATCCAGTGTTACAGTGGGGTTATGTTTAATCTCTCCCTGATCCAGTGTTACAGTGGGGTTATGTTTAACCTCTCCCTGATCCAG
>NC_052309.1:94414855-94417355 GCF_016432855.1 Salvelinus namaycush | reverse complement strand
AGTAGGGGGTCATTTTGGACGCAGGCCCTGATAACCCTGAGTCTCTCCCAGGCCAGCTGCTGCTGGGTGGCTCTCCTAACCTCTCCACACACACACACACACACACACACACACACACACACACACACACACACACACACACACACACACACACACACACACACACACACACACACACACACACACACACACACACACACACACACACACACACTACCCCCTTTCCATACCACACACACACACTACTCCCTCTCCACATCAAACACGCCGACCCATTTCCCCCTCAGCACTAAATCTCTTTAATTACATCATCTGTTGCCCATTGAGGCCGGCAATTTTCTCTTTATGCAGCGTTTTAGTGTGTTATAAAGGGTTGTGTCTGGTCTCTGGCCAGGGCTGTGTACACAGAGGTGTCCGTTAGCGCTGCTTCTCTCTATACCCTCTGGACCAGGTCCTCTGGGACAGAGCCAGCCATTACAGTGTTTAAACAGTTGGAGATAGACACATTATGTTACAGTACAGTAAAGACCCTCAGCCCTGCTGGTTCAGCTCTGGTAGCTGGATTCAAATAGTTCTCAGGGTGTTTTTCCCTCAAGACGTTCAGTGTTTCACATGGAGTCTGTCTAGAGAGCCATGAAAGGCAGAATTGCACTTTTGGGACTATTCTATTGGTTCAATTCTGCCAGGCAAGCTCAATCAAGCGCAGCTGACGTGATTGAAAGAAAACAAAGTACTTTTTGAACCCAGGTCTGTTCCAGAGTCCCGTCCCAGCCGAGTTCAGACACACTCCACTACATACGTCTGTAAAACACTTCAAACACCACTGACTGAAGACACACTGCCTGAAGACACACTGCCTGAAGACACACTGACTGAAGACACACTGACTGAAGACACACTGACTGAAGACACACTGCCTGAAGACACACTGCCTGAAGACACACTGACTGAAGACACACTGACTGAAGACACACTGACTGACTGAAGACACACTGACTGACTGAAGACACACTGACTGACTGAAGACACACTGACTGAAGACACACTGACTGAAGACACACTGACTGAAGACACACTGACTGAAGACACACTGACTGACTGAAGACACACTGACTGACTGAAGACACACTGACTGACTGAAGACACACTGACTGACTGAAGACACACTGACTGACTGAAGACACACTGACTGACTGAAGACACACTGCCTGACTGAAGACACACTGACTGAAGACACACTGACTGAAGACACACTGACTGACTGAAGACACACTGTCTGACTGAAGACACACTGACTGACTGAAGACACACTGACTGAAGACACACTGACTGAAGACACACTGACTGACTGAAGACACACTGACTGACTGAAGACACACTGACTGACTGAAGACACACTGACTGAAGACACACTGACTGACTGAAGACACACTGACTGACTGAAGACACACTGACTGACTGAAGACACACTGACTGAAGACACACTGACTGAAGACACACTGACTGACTGAAGACACACTGACTGACTGAAGACACACTGACTGACTGAAGACACACTGACTGACTGAAGACACACTGACTGACTGAAGACACACTGACTGACTGAAGACACACTGACTGACTGAAGACACACTGACTGACTGAAGACACACTGACTGACTGAAGACACACTGACTGACTGAAGACACACTGACTGACTGAAGACACACTGACTGACTGAAGACACACTGACTGACTGAAGACACTGACTGACTGAAGACACACTGACTGAAGACACACTGACTGAAGACACACTGACTGACTGAAGACACACTGACTGAAGACACACTGACTGACTGAAGACACACTGACTGAAGACACACTGACTGACTGAAGACACACTGACTGACTGAAGACACACTGACTGACTGAAGACACACTGACTGACTGAAGCCACACTGACTGAAGACACACTGACTGAAGACACACTGAGGCTGAGTAAGAATTTACATTTCTCCAGCCAGGCTAGACCAGACTGCTCTCTCCGGCATAATGTAGAACGTGTGTGTTTGTGTGTGTGCGTGTATGTGTGTGTGTGGTGCGTCTATGTGAATAGGTTGACCTCTTAATGAGCAGCTGGAGGTAAAGGTTATGAGAGCTGGAGCGTGACTTCATACTGACATAATTACTTCCATCATTTACATGTTTAATTGATGTTATTTTAGGAGACTTGAAAGAGGTTAGCTGCACCAGGAAATGGATTTAATTCTTTGCTTCCAGATGTATTAAGCAAAACAAACACACACACACACGGACACAAGCACACACAAACAATGACTTGCGCAAGTGGAAACACACACACACATTTGCACAAACACACACAGGTTCACACGCACACGCACACACACACACACACACACACACACACACACACACACACACACACACACACACACACACACACACACACACACACACACACACACACACACACACACACACACACACACAATGACTTGCA
>NC_052309.1:94296087-94414755 GCF_016432855.1 Salvelinus namaycush | reverse complement strand
TGCACAAGCAAGAAAATAGGAAAAGACGACCTGAACTGTGTTTGGGAGTAAATGAACATAGAGGACTTCCTGGTCCAGATCTGCTTACTGTATGAGGTGAGGTCTATGTACTGTATGAGGTGAGGTCTATGTACTGTACTGTATGAGGTGAGGTCTACTGTACTGTATGAGGTGAGGTCTATGTACTGTACTGTATGAGGTGAGGTCTATGTACTGTACTGTATGAGGTGAGGTCTACTGTACTGTATGAGGTGAGGTCTACTGTACTGTATGAGGTGAGGTCTATGTACTGTACTGTATGAGGTGAGGTCTATGTACTGTATGAGGTGAGGTCTACAGTACTGTATGAGGTGAGGTCTACTGTACTGTGTGAGGTGAGGTCTATGTACTGTATGAGGTGATATGTAGTGTTGTATCTCTTTATGTAATGTTGTGTTGTCTCTCTTTATGTAGTGTTGTGTTGTATCTCTTTATGTAATGTTGTGTTGTATCTCTTTATGTAGTGTTGTGTTGTATCTCTTTATGTAGTGTTGTGTTGTATCTCTTTATGTAGTGTTGTGGTGTATCTCTTTATGTAGTGTTGTGTTGTCTCTCTTTATGTAGTGTTGTGGTGTATCTCTTTATGTAGTGTTGTGTTGTCTCTCTTTATGTAGTGTTGTGTTGTCTCTTTATGTAGTGTTGTGTTGTCTCTCTTTATGTAGTGTTGTGTTGTATCTCTTTATGTTGTGTTGTATCTCTTTATGTAGTGTTGTGTTGTATCTCTTTATGTAGTGTTGTGTTGTCTCTCTTTATGTAGTGTTGTGTTGTATCTCTTTATGTAGTGTTGTGGTGTATCTCTTTATGTAGTGTTGTGTTGTATCTCTTTATGTAGTGTTGTGTTGTATCTCTTTATGTAGTGTTGTGTTGTCTCTCTTTATGTAGTGTTGTGGTGTATCTCTTTATGTAGTGTTGTGTTGTATCTCTTTATGTAGTGTTGTCTCTCTTTATGTAGTGTTGTGTTGTATCTCTTTATGTAGTGTGGTGTCTCTCTCTTTATGTAGTGTTGTGTTGTATCTCTTTATGTAGTGTTGTGTTGTATCTCTTTATGTAGTGTTGTGGTGTATCGCTTTATGTAGTGTTGTGGTGTATCTCTTTATGTAGTGTTGTGTTGTATCTCTTTATGTAGTGTTGTGGTGTATCTCTTTATGTAGTGTTGTGTTGTCTCTCTTTATGTAGTGTTGTGTTGTCTTTCTTTATGTAGTGTTGTGTTGTCTCTCTTTATGTAGTGTTGTGGTGTCTCTCTTTATGTAGTGTTGTGTTGTATCTCTTTATGTAGTGTTGTGTTGTATCTCTTTATGTAGTGTTGTGTTGTGTCTCTTTATGTAGTGTTGTGTGGTCTCTCTTTATGTTGTGTTGTGGTGTCTCTCTTTATGTAGTGTTGTGTTGTCTCTCTTTATGTAGTGTTGTGTTGTCTCTCTTTATGTAGTGTTGTGTTGTCTCTCTTTATGTAGTGTTGTGTTGTCTCTCTTTATGTAGTGTAGTGTTGTCTCTCTTTATGTAGTGTAGTGTTGTCTCTCTTTATGTAATGTTGTGTTGTATCTCTTTATGTAGTGTTGTGTTGTATCTCTTTATGTAGTGTTGTGTTGTATCTCTTTATGTAGTGTTGTGGTGTATCTCTTTATGTAGTGTTGTGTTGTCTCTCTTTATGTAGTGTTGTGGTGTATCTCTTTATGTAGTGTTGTGTTGTATCTCTTTATGTAGTGTTGTGTTGTGTCTCTTTATGTAGTGTTGTGTGGTCTCTCTTTATGTTGTGTTGTGGTGTCTCTCTTTATGTAGTGTTGTGTTGTCTCTCTTTATGTAGTGTTGTGTTGTCTCTCTTTATGTAGTGTTGTGTTGTCTCTCTTTATGTAGTGTTGTGTTGTCTCTCTTTATGTAGTGTAGTGTTGTCTCTCTTTATGTAGTGTAGTGTTGTCTCTCTTTATGTAATGTTGTGTTGTATCTCTTTATGTAGTGTTGTGTTGTATCTCTTTATGTAGTGTTGTGTTGTATCTCTTTATGTAGTGTTGTGGTGTATCTCTTTATGTAGTGTTGTGTTGTCTCTCTTTATGTAGTGTTGTGGTGTATCTCTTTATGTAGTGTTGTGTTGTCTCTCTTTATGTAGTGTTGTGTTGTCTCTTTATGTAGTGTTGTGTTGTCTCTCTTTATGTAGTGTTGTGTTGTATCTCTTTATGTTGTGTTGTGTTGTATCTCTTTATGTAGTGTTGTGTTGTCTCTCTTTATGTAGTGTTGTGTTGTATCTCTTTATGTAGTGTTGTGTTGTATCTCTTTATGTAGTGTTGTGGTGTATCTCTTTATGTAGTGTTGTGTTGTATCTCTTTATGTAGTGTTGTGTTGTATCTCTTTATGTAGTGTTGTGTTGTCTCTCTTTATGTAGTGTTGTGGTGTATCTCTTTATGTAGTGTTGTGTTGTATCTCTTTATGTAGTGTTGTGTTGTCTCTCTTTATGTAGTGTTGTGTTGTATCTCTTTATGTAGTGTGGTGTCTCTCTCTTTATGTAGTGTTGTGTTGTATCTCTTTATGTAGTGTTGTGTTGTATCTCTTTATGTAGTGTTGTGGTGTATCTCTTTATGTAGTGTTGTGTTGTATATCTTTATGTAGTGTTGTGTTGTATCTCTTTATGTAGTGTTGTGGTGTATCTCTTTATGTAGTGTTGTGTTGTCTCTCTTTATGTAGTGTTGTGTTGTCTCTCTTTATGTAGTGTTGTGTTGTCTCTCTTTATGTAGTGTTGTGGTGTCTCTCTTTATGTAGTGTTGTGTTGTATCTCTTTATGTAGTGTTGTGTTGTATCTCTTTATGTAGTGTTGTATCTCTTTATGTAGTGTTGTGTTGTGTCTCTTTATGTAGTGTTGTGTTGTATCTCTTTATGTAGTGTTGTGTTGTCTCTCTTTATGTAGTGTTGTGTTGTCTCTCTTTATGTAGTGTTGTGTTGTCTCTCTTTATGTAGTGTTGTGGTGTCTCTCTTTATGTAGTGTTGTGTTGTCTCTCTTTATGTAGTGTAGTGTTGTCTCTCTTTATGTAGTGTAGTGTTGTCTCTCTATGTAGTGTTGTGTTGTATCTCTTTATGTAGTGTTGTGTTGTCTCTCTTTATGTAGTGTAGTGTTGTCTCTCTTTATGTAGTGTAGTGTTGTCTCTCTTTATGTAGTGTTGTGTTGTATCTCTTTATGTAGTGTTGTGGTGTCTCTCTTTATGTAGTGTTGTGTGGTCTCTCTTTATGTTGTGTTGTGGTGTCTCTCTTTATGTAGTGTTGTGTTGTCTCTCTTTATGTAGTGTTGTGTTGTCTCTCTTTATGTAGTGTTGTGTTGTCTCTCTTTATGTAGTGTTGTGTTGTATCTCTTTATGTAGTGTTGTGTTGTATCTCTTTATGTAGTGTTGTGTTGTCTCTCTTTATGTAGTGTTGTGTTGTCTCTCTTTATGTAGTGTTGTGTTGTCTCTCTTTATGTAGTGTTGTGTTGTCTCTCTTTATGTAGTGTTGTGTTGTATCTCTTTATGTAGTGTTGTGTTGTCTCTCTTTATGTAGTGTTGTGGTGTATCTCTTTATGTAGTGTTGTGTTGTCTCTCTTTATGTAGTGTTGTGTTGTCTCTCTTTATGTAGTGTTGTGGTGTATCTCTTTATGTAGTGTTGTGGTGTCTCTCTTTATGTAGTGTTGTGGTGTATCTCTTTATGTAGTGTTGTGGTGTCTCTCTTTATGTAGTGTTGTGTTGTCTCTCTTTATGTAGTGTTGTGGTGTATCTCTTTATGTAGTGTTGTGTTGTCTCTCTTTATGTAGTGTTGTGGTGTATCTCTTTATGTAGTGTTGTGTTGTCTCTCTTTATGTAGTGTTGTGTTGTATCTCTTTATGTAGTGTAGTGTTGTATCTCTTTATGTAGTGTTGTGTTGTATCTCTTTATGTAGTGTTGTGTTGTATCTCTTTATGTAGTGTTGTGTTGTATCTCTTTATGTAGTGTTGTGTTGTATCTCTTTATGTAGTGTTGTCTCTCTTTATGTAGTGTAGTGTTGTATCTCTTTATGTAGTGTTGTGTTGTATCTCTTTATGTAGTGTTGTCTCTCTTTATGTAGTGTTGTGTTGTATCTCTTTATGTAGTGTTGTGTTGTATCTCTTTATGTAGTGTTGTGTTGTCTCTCTTTATGTAGTGTTGTGTTGTATCTCTTTATGTAGTGTTGTCTCTCTTTATGTAGTGTTGTGTTGTATCTCTTTATGTAGTGATGTGTTGTATCTCTTTATGTAGTGTTGTGTTGTCTCTCTTTATGTAGTGTTGTCTCTCTTTATGTAGTGTTGTGTTGTATCTCTTTATGTAGTGTTGTGTTGTATCTCTTTATGTAGTGTTGTATCTCTTTATGTAGTGTTGTGTTGTATCTCTTTATGTAGTGTTGTGTTGTATCTCTTTATGTAGTGTTGTGTTGTATCTCTTTATGTAGTTTTGTGTCTCTTTATGTAGTGTTGTGTTGTCTCTCTTTATGTAGTGTTGTGTTGTATCTCTTTATGTAGTGTTGTGTTGTCTCTCTTTATGTAGTGTTGTATCTCTTTATGTAGTGTTGTATCTCTTTATGTAGTGTTGTGTTGTATCTCTTTATGTAGTGTTGTGTTGTATCTCTTTATGTAGTGTTGTGTTGTCTCTCTTTATGTAGTGTTGTATCTCTTTATGTAGTGTTGTGTTGTATCTCTTTATGTAGTGTTGTGTTGTATCTCTTTATGTAGTGTTGTGTTGTCTCTCTTTATGTAGTGTTGTGTTGTATCTCTTTATGTAGTGTTGTGTTGTCTCTCTTTATGTAGTGTTGTATCTCTTTATGTAGTGTTGTGTTGTATCTCTTTATGTAGTGTTGTGTTGTATCTCTTTATGTAGTGTTGTGTTGTCTCTCTTTATGTAGTGTTGTGTTGTATCTCTTTATGTAGTGTTGTGTTGTCTCTCTTTATGTAGTGTTGTGGTGTCTCTCTTTATGTAGTGTTGTGTTGTATCTCTTTATGTAGTGTTGTGTTGTATCTCTTTATGTAGTGTTGTGTTGTATCTCTTTATGTTGTGTCTCTCTTGTCGTGATGTGTGTTTTGTAACCTATATTTTTAAACCCAGCCCCCGTCCCTGCAGGAGGCCTTTTGATAGGCCGTTATTGTAAATAAGAATTTGTACTTAACGGACCTGCCTAGTTAAATAAAAGGTTAAACAAATATATATATATACAGTATATAATAGTCTATCTCTAGATATGCTTTGGGACGATCCAAATAAAGTGAAACGCAAGTTGAGCTTCGTTGACAGTCTACAGACTATCTACCTCACATTCAACTATGTATCAACTGATGAACACTTTAGTTTCCCCTCTGTAGATATGCTTTGGGACGATCCGTCTATTTACCTCACATTCAACTATGTATCGACTGATGAACACGTTAGTTCCCCCTCTGTAGATATGCTTTGGGACGATCCGTCTATCTACCTCACATTCAACTATGTATCGACTGATGAACACTTTAGTTCCCCCTCTGTAGATATGCTTTGGGACGATCCGTCTATCTACCTCACATTCAACTATGTATCGACTGATGAACACGTTAGTTCCCCCTCTGTAGATATGCTTTGGGACGATCCGTCTATCTACCTCACATTCAACTATGTATCGACTGATGAACACTGTAGTTCCCCCTCTGTAGATATGCTTTGGGACGATCCGTCTATCTACCTCACATTCAACTATGTATCAACTGATGAACACTTTAGTTCCCCCTCTGTAGATATGCTTTGGGACGATCCGTATAAAGACTGTTTAATTAAGTTAATATGCAGTAATCACTCAACACATCCAACATGTGTAACTGTTGTTGGGATGAATGAAATGGCCTTTTTAGGACACAGGAGCAGATGGATAAATAAATCAAAATGTAAACTTGTCTTTCCTGTTGGTGATTAAGAAACACACCAGAGTCATAGTTTTAAAGTCAATATTTTAATGAACCCCTTAGAGTCGATTGATACCATACCAACGAGTTATGGTAGTAGGTGCCAGGCGCACCGGTTTGAGTGTGTCAAGAACTGCAACGTTGCTGGGTTTTCCCACATTCAACAGTTTCCCCCGTCTGTATCCAGAATGGTCCACCCACCCAAAGGACATCCAGCCAACTGGACACAACTGTGGGAAGCATTGGAGTCAACATGGGACAGCATCCCTGTGGAATCTAGACACAAATTACATTTAGAGTTGTGAATATTACTCATCAGTTAACAGATCAGTCAGGAAGAGCCACGTTCAGACTTGGGACTGTCCACTTGAAATGGAATTAAATGGTTGCCAACCTCTACTGTGAGGGGTCAGAGACATCTCAGACTTGGGAAAGTCCACTTGAAATGGAATTAAAAATCAATTCCTTGTATAAATGGTGGCCAACCTCTACAGTGAGGGGTCAGAGACATCTCAGACTTGGGACGGTCCACTTGAAATGGAATTTAAAATAATTTCCTTTTATAAATGGCTGTCAACCTCTACTGTGAGGGGTCAGAGACATCTCAGACTTGGGAAAGTCCACTTGAAATGGAATTAAAAATCAATTCCTTGTATAAATGGCTGCCAACCTCTACTGTGAGGGGTCAGAGACATCTCAGACTTCCATGCATTTTGAATGGTTTCAAAAGTCTCATAATAATTGTTTACATGATATAATGAGCATTATAAAGAAACACCTGGGTCTCTAAGTACATATATTAAATATATACTATATGTAATCAATTATTTATAACACCTATTATTATCTAACATAAAGTTACTTATTTTTCATTTTCTTTACAAATATTTACAAGTCATTTCGCATTAGTCAGTGATAAGGCAGAACTCTATACAGAATGGTCCAGGGACTATAGAGACAGAATGGTCCAGGGACTATAGAGACAGAATGGTCCAGGGACTATAGAGACAGAATGGTCCAGGGACTATAGAGACAGAATGGTCCAGGGACTATAGAGACAGAATGGTCCAGGGACTATAGAGACAGAATGGTCCAGGGACTATAGAGACAGAATGGTCCAGGGACTAGAGACAGAATGGTCCAGGGACTATAGAGACAGAATGGTCCAGGGACTATAGAGACAGAATGGTCCAGGGGCTATAGAGACAGAATGGTCCAGGGACTATAGAGACAGAATGGTCCAGGGACTATAGAGACAGAATGGTCCAGGGACTATAGAGACAGAATGGTCCAGGGACTATAGAGACAGAATGGTCCAGGGACTATAGAGACAGAATGGTCCAGGGACTATAGAGACAGAATGGTCCAGGGACTATAGAGACAGAATGGTCCAGGGACTATAGAGACAGAATGGTCCAGGGACTATAGAGACAGAATGGTCCAGGGACTATAGAGACAGAATGGTCCAGGGGCTATAGAGACAGAATGGTCCAGGGACTATAGAGACAGAATGGTCCAGGGACTATAGAGACAGAATGGTCCAGGGACTATAGAGACAGAATGGTCCAGGGACTATAGAGACAGAATGGTCCAGGGACTATAGAGACAGAATGGTCCAGGGACTATAGAGACAGAATGGTCCAGGGACTATAGAGACAGAATGGTACAGGGACTATAGAGACAGAATGGTCCAGGGACTATAGAGACAGAATGGTCCAGGGACTATAGAGACAGAATGGTCCAGGGACTATAGAGACAGAATGGTCCAGGGGCTATAGAGACAGAATGGTCCAGGGACTATAGAGACAGAATGGTCCAGGGACTATAGAGACAGAATGGTCCAGGGACTATAGAGACAGAATGGTCCAGGGACTATAGAGACAGAATGGTCCAGGGACTATAGAGACAGAATGGTCCAGGGACTAGAGACAGAATGGTCCAGGGACTATAGAGACAGAATGGTCCAGGGACTATAGAGACAGAATGGTCCAGGGGCTATAGAGACAGAATGGTCCAGGGACTATAGAGACAGAATGGTCCAGGGACTATAGAGACAGAATGGTCCAGGGACTATAGAGACAGAATGGTCCAGGGACTATAGAGACAGAATGGTCCAGGGACTATAGAGACAGAATGGTACAGGGACTATAGAGACAGAATGGTCCAGGGACTATAGAGACAGAATGGTCCAGGGACTATAGAGACAGAATGGTCCAGGGACTATAGAGACAGAATGGTCCAGGGGCTATAGAGACAGAATGGTCCAGGGACTATAGAGACAGAATGGTCCAGGGGCTATAGAGACAGAATGGTCCAGGGACTATAGAGACAGAATGGACCAGGGACTATAGAGACAGAATTGACCAGGGACTATAGAGACAGAATGGACCAGGGACTATAGAGACAGAATGGTCCAGGGGCTATAGAGACGGTTCTTCTGTTTTTTGGGAATATTACCAGAGATGGTTTTCCTATTTTTAGGTCGGCCTTGCTTTAACACTAGATTCTAAACCCTATGTATTATACACACACACACACACACACGTCCCAGCCCTCCCTCGTTCTCTTAGCAGCTCTGTCCAGGGAATCCTGGTCTGCTGATTGCTGCATTTAAAGAGATTGAATAAGAGGGGAGAGAGAGAGAGAGAGAGAGAGAGAGAGAGACAAAGAGCGAGGAAGAGAGAGAGAAAGAGAGAGAGAGAGAAAGAGAGAGCGAGGAAGAGAGAGAGAGAGCAGAGAGAGAGAGCAGAGCGAGAGAGCAGAGCGAGGGCAGAGAGAGCGAGCAGAGAGCAGGCTGAGAGAGCAGAGAGCAGAGAGAGAGAGAGAGCAGAAAGCAGGCTGAGAAAGCAAAGAGAGAGTGAGAGAGAGAGCAGAGAGGGCAGAGAAGAGAGAGCAGAGGGAGAGAGATCAGAGAACAGAGAGAGAGCAGAGAGCAGGCTGAGAGAGCAGAGCGAGGGAGAGAGCAGAGTGAGATAGCAGAGAGCAGAGAGAAGAGCGAGGGCAGAGAGAGCAGAGAGAGAGAGCAGAGAGAGAGAGCGAGCAGAAAGCAAAGAGAGAGTGAGAGAGCAGAGGGCAAAGAGAGAGAGCAGCGAGAGAGAGAGCGAGCAGAGAAAAGAGAGCAGAGAGAGCAGAGGGAGAGATAGATCAGAGAACAGAGAGAGAGCAGAGAGAGAAAGCAGCGCAAGAAGAGTAGAGAAAGAGAGAGAGCAGAGAACATAGAGAGAGCAGAGTGAGAGAAGAGAGGGAGAGAGAGCAGGGTGAGAGAGAGAGCAGAGAGAGACAGCAGAGAGAGCTGAGAGCAGAGAGAGCTGAGCGAGCAGAGCACAGAGAGAGCATAGAGAGAGAGAGCAGAGAGAGAGCAGAGAGTAGGCTGAGAGAGCAAAGAGAGAGAGCAGAGAGAGAGAGAGGGGAGAGGGCAGAGTGAGAGAGAGAGCAGAGACCAGAGATAGAGAGCAGGCTGAGAAAGCAAAGAGAGAGTGAGAGAGCATAGAGTGAGAGCAGAGAGAGAGCAGAGAAAAGAGAGAGCAGAAGAGCAGAGGGAGAGAGAGAGCAGAGAGAGAGAGAGCAGGTTGAGAGAGCAGAGAGGGAGAGAGCAGGCTGAGAGAGCAGAGGGAGAGAGAGAGCATAGAGAGAGAGCAGGCTGAGAAAGCAAAGATAGAGCAGAGAGAAGAGAGGGCAGAGAGAACAGAGCAGAAAGAGCAGAGGGAGAGAGAGCAGAGAACAGAGAGAAGAGAGAGCAGAGAGAGAGAAAAGAGAGGGCAGAGAGAGAGAGAAAAGAGAGGGCAGAGAGAGAGAAAAGAGAGGGCAGAGAGAGCAGAGCGAGAGCAGAGGATAGAGAGAGCAGAGATAGACAGCAGAGAGAGCAGAGACAGCAGAGAGAGACAGCAGAGAGAGAGAGCAGAGAGAGAGAGAGCAGAGTGAGAGAGAACAGAGAAGGCAGAGAGAGAGAGAGCAGAGAGAGAACAGAGAGTGCTGAGAGAGAAGAGAGAGCAGAGAGAGCGACCAGAGACTGAGATAGCAGAGAGAGATAGCAGGGAGAGCAGAGCAGAGAGAACAGAGACAGAGAGCAGAGAGAAAGAGCAGAGAGAGAGCAGAAGGCAGAGAGCTGAGCGAGCTGAGCACAGAGAGAGCATAGAGAGAGAGCAGAGAGAGAGGAGAGGGCAGAGTGAGAGAGAGCAGAGAAGGCAGAGAGAGAGCAGAGAGAGAGCAGAGAAGGCAGAGAGAGAGCAGAGAGAGAAGAGGGCAGAGAGCAGAGGGAGAGAGAGAGCAGAGAACAGAGAGCAGAGCGAGAGAGCAGGCTGAGAAAGCAAAGAGAGAGTGAGAGAGCATAGAGTGAGAGCAGAGAGAGAGCAGAGAAAAGAGAGAGCAGAGAGAGCAGGCTGAGAGCAGGCTGAGAGAGCAGAGGGAGAGAGAGCAGGCTGAGAGAGCAGAGAGAGAGCAGAGAACAGAGAGAGAGCAGGCTGAGAAAGCAAAGAGAGAGCAGAGAGGGCAGAGAGAACAGAGCAGAGGGAGAGAGAGCAGAGAACAGAGAGAAGAGAGAGCAGAGAGAGAAAAGAGAGGGCAGAGAGAGAAGAGCGAGAGCAGAGAGAGCAGAGGATAGAGAGAGCAGAGATAGACAGCAGAGAGAGCAGAGAGACAGCAGAGAGAGAGAGCAGAGTGAGAGAGAACAGAGAAGGCAGAGAGAGAGCAGAGAGAGAGAGAGCAGAGAGAACAGAGAGTGCTGAGAGAGAAGAGAGAGCAGAGAGCGAGAGCAGAGAGAGAGAAAGCAGAGCATTGAGAAAGGAGAGAGCAGAGACTGAGATAGCAGAGAGAGATAGCAGGGAGAGCAGAGCAGAGAGAGCAGAGAACAGAGACAGAGAGCAGAGAGAAAGAGCAGAGAGAGAGCAGAAGGCAGAGAGAGCTGAGCGAGCTGAGCACAGAGAGAGCATAGAGAGAGAGCAGAGAGAGAGAGGGGAGAGGGCAGAGTGAGAGAGCAGAGAAGGCAGAGAGAGAGCAGAGAGAGAACAGAGAAGGCAGAGAGAGCAGAGAAGAGGGCAGAGAGAGCAGAGGGAGAGAGAGAGCAGAGAACAGAGAGCAGAGAGACAGAGAGCAGGCTGAGAAAGCAAAGAGAGAGAGAGAGAGAGCATAGAGTGAGAGCAGAGAGAGAGCAGAGAAAAGAGAGAGCAGAGAGAGCAGGCTGAGAGAGCAGGCTGAGAGAGCAGAGGGAGAGAGAGCAGAGAGAGAGAGCAGGCTGAGAAAGCAAAGAGAGAGCAGAGAGAAGAGAGAGGGCAGAGAGAGCAGAGAAAAGAGAGAGAGCAGAGAGAACAGAGCAGAAAGAGCAGAGGGAGAGAGAGCAGAACAGAGAGAAGAGAAAGCAGAGAGAGAGAAAAGAGAGAAAGAGCAGAGAGGACAGAGAGAGCAGAGATAGACAGCAGAGAGGGCAGAGAGACAGCAGAGAGTGAGAGAGAACAGAGAGGGCAGAGAGAGAGAGCAGAGAGAGAACAGAGAGTGCTGAGAGAGAAGAGAGAGCAGAGTGAGAGAGAACAGAGAGGGCAGAGAGAGAGCAGAGAGAGAACACAGAGTGCTGAGAGAGAAGAGAGCAGAGAGAGAGCGAGAGCAAGCAGAGAGAGCAGAGCATAGAGAGCATAGAGAAAAGTGAGAGCAGAGAGAGAGAGCAGAGAGAGATAGCAGGGAGAGCAGAGCAGAGAGAGAGAGAGAGAGAGCAGATAGAAAAAGCAGAGAGAGAGCAGAGGGAGAGTAGAGAGAGCAGAGAGAGAGAACAGAGAGGGCAGAGAGAGAGAGCAGAGAGAGTGCTGAGAGAGCAATAGAGAGCAGACTGAGAAAGCAAAGAGAGAGTGAGAGAGCAGAGAGCAGAGAAAAGAGAGAACAGCAGAGCAGACAGAGAGCAGGCTGAGAGAGAAGAGAGAGCGAGAGAGAGCAGGGAGGGAGAGAGCAGAGTGAGAGATAGAGCAGAGAGAAGAGAGCAATAGAGAGCAGAGAGCAGGCTGAGAAATAAAAGAGAGTGAGAGAGCAGAGGGAGAGAGAGCAGAGAGAGCAGAGGGAGAGAGCAGAGAGAGCAGAGAGCAGAGAGAGTGAACTCTGTTGCTATAGTAACCCTGCATCACAACACTCTGTTGTACAATTTGTTTAATTCAATTCCACATATTTAATTGTTTTGTATTTCATTTCATATTTGTTTCACGTTTCAACCAGTCGCAGGTTAACGTCAACCTGACAGAGGAAACGTAACATCAATAACCAAACTGTTTTCACAATTAACATGCTTTTCTTGTTTCAAGTATGTTTTATTATGAAAAGTACAATATATCCTTGTATACTTGTACAACTATGGAGCGTATGTCCATATATAATTATACAATTTGTTATTCAACATAAAAGACAACAAATCATTACATTGGTATTTTAACAGTGTTATTGTCACAATTATAGGAAGACACGCGTGTGTGTGTGTGTCCTGTGTGTCCACTGTGTGTGTGTGTGTGTGTGTGTGTTTCTACAGTGTGTGTGTGTGTGTGTCCAGTGTGTGTGTGTATCTGTCCAGTGTGTGTGTGTGTGTGTCCAGTAAGTGTGTGTGTGTGTGTGTGTGTGTGTCCAGTGTGAGTGTGTGTGTGTCCAGTGTGAGTGTGTGTGTCCAGTGTGTGTGTGTGTCCAGTGTGTGTCCAGTGTGTGTGTGTGTGTGTCCAGTGTGTGTGTGTGTGTGTGTGTGTGTCCAGTGTGAGTGTGTGTGTCCAGTGTGTGTCCAGTGTGTGTCCAGTGTGTGTCCAGTGTGTGTCCAGTGTGTGTGTGTGTGTGTGTGTGTGTGTGTGTCCAGTGTGAGTGTGTGTGTCCAGTGTGTGTGTGTGTCCAGTGTGTGTCCAGTGTGTGTGTGTGTGTCCAGTGTGTGTGTATCTGTCCAGTGTGTGTCCAGTGTGAGTGTGTGTGTGTGTGTGTCCAGTGTGTGTCCAGTGTGTCTGTCCAGTGTGAGTGTGTGTGTGTGTCCAGTGTGTGTGTGTGTGTGTGTGTGTGTGTCCAGTGTGTGTCCAGTGTGTGTGTCCAGTGTGTGTCCAGTGTGAGCGTGTGTGTCCAGTGAGTGTGAGTGTGTGTCCAGTGTGTGTGTGTGTGTGTGTCCAGTGTGTGTGTGTGTGTGTGTCCAGTGTGTGTGTGTGTGTGTGTCCAGTGTGTCTGTGTCCAGTGAGTGTGTGTGTGTCCAGTGTTTCCAGTGTGTGTGTATGTCCAGTGTGTGTGTGTGTGTGTGTCCAGTGTGTGTGTGTGTCCAGTGTGTGTGTATCTGTCCAGTGTGTGTGTGTGTGTGTGTGAGTGTGTGTGTCCAGTGTGAGTGTGTGTGTGTGTGCCCAGTGTGTGTGTGTGTGTGTGTGTGTCCAGTGTGAGTGTGTGTCCAGTGTGTGTACGTGTGTGTGTGTATCTGTCCAGTGAGTGTGTGTGTGTGTCCAGTGTTTGTGTGTGTGTGTGTCCAGTGTGTGTGTGTGTGTGTCCAGTGTGTGTGTGTATGTGTCCAGTGTGTGTGTGTGTGTCCAGTGTGAGTGTGTGTGTGTGTGTCCAGGTGAGTGTGTGTGTGTGTGTCCAGTGTGAGTGTGTGTGTGTTTCCAGTGTGTGTGTGTGTGTCCAGTGTGTGTGTGTGTGTCCAGTGTGTGTGTGTCCAGTGTGTGTGTGTGTGTGTGTGTGTCCAGTGTGTGTGTGTGTATGTGTGTGTTTCCAGTGTGTGTGTGTGTCCAGTGTGTGTGTGTGTGTGTGTGTCCAGTGTGTGTGTGTGTGTGTGTCCAGTGTGTGTGTGTATCTGTCCAGTGTGTGTGTGTGTGTGTGTGTGTGTGTCCAGTGTGAGTGTGTGTCCAGTGTGTGTACGTGTGTGTGTGTGTGTCCAGTGTGTGTGTGTCTGTTCAGTGAGTGTGTGTGTGTGTGTCCAGTGTGTGTGTGTCTGTCCAGTGTGAGTGTGTGTGTCCAGTGTGTGTGTGTGTCCAGTGTGAGTGTGTGTGTGTGTCTGTCCAGTGTGAGTGTGTGTGTGTGTCTGTCCAGTGTGAGTGTGTGTGTGTGTCTGTCCAGTGTGTGTGTCTGTCCAGTGTGAGTGTGTGTGTGTGTCTGTCCAGTGTGTCTGTCTGTCCAGTGAGTGTGTGTGTGTGTCTGTCCAGTGTGAGTGTGTGTGTGTGTCTGTCCAGTGTGTGTGTCTGTCCAGTGTGAGTGTGTGTGTCTGTCCAGTGAGTGTGTGTGTGTGTGTCCAGTGTGTGTGTGTGTCCAGTGTGTGTGTGTCTGTTCAGTGTGTGTGAGTGTGTGTGTTCAGTGTGTGTGTGTCTGTCCAGTGAGTGTGTGTGTCTGTCCAGTGTGTGTGTGTCTGTCCAGTGAGTGTGTGTGTGTGTCCAGTGAGTGTCTGTCCAGTGTGTGTGTGTCTGTCCAGTGTGTGTGTGTGTCTGTCCAGTGTGTGTGTGTGTGTGTGTGTGTGTGTGTGTGTGTGTGTGTGTGTGTGTCTGTCCAGTGAGTGTGTGTGTGTGTCCAGTGAGTGTGTGTGTGTGTCCAGTGAGTGTGTGTGTGTGTCCAGTGAGTGTGTGTGTGTGTCCAGTGTGTGTGTGTGTGTGTCCAGTGTGTGTGTGTCTGTCCAGAGTGTGTGTGTCTGTCCAGAGTGTGTGTGTGTGTCCAGTGAGTGTGTGTGTGTGTCCAGTGTGTGTGTGTGTGTGTGTGTGTCCAGTGAGTGTGTGTGTGTGTCCAGTGTGTGTGTGTCTGTCCAGAGTGTGTGTGTGTGTCCAGTGTGTGTGTGTCCAGTGAGTGTGTGTGTGTGTCCAGTGTGTGTGTGTCTGTCCAGTGTGTGTGTGTCTGTCCAGTGTGTGTGTGTGTCTGTCCAGTGTGTGTGTGTGTGTGTGTCTGTCCAGTGAGTGTGTGTGTGTGTCCAGTGAGTGTGTGTGTGTGTCCAGTGAGTGTGTGTGTCCAGTGTGTGTGTGTGTGTGTCCAGTGTGTGTGTGTCTGTCCAGAGTGTGTGTGTGTGTCCAGTGAGTGTGTGTGTGTGTGTGTCCAGTGTGTGTGTGTGTGTGTCCAGTGAGTGTGTGTGTGTGTCCAGTGTGTGTGTGTCTGTCCAGTGTGTGTGTGTGTGTGTGTCCAGTGTGTGTGTGTGTATGTGTCCAGTGTGTTTGTGTCCAGTGTGTGTGTGTGTCTGTCCAGTGTGTGTGTGTGTATGTGTCCAGTGTGTTTGTGTCCAGTGTGTGTGTGTGTCTGTCCAGTGTGTGTGTGTGTATGTGTCCAGTGTGTCTGTCCAGTGTGTGTGTGTGTGTGTGTGTGTCCAGTGTGTGTGTGTGTGTGTGTCTGTCCAGTGTGTGTGTGTGTGTCTGTCCAGTGTGTGTGTGTGTGTGTGTGTCCAGTGTGTGTGTGTGTGTGTGTCCAGTGTGTGTGTGTGTGTGTGTCTGTCCAGTGTGTGTGTGTGTGTCTGTCCAGTGTGTGTGTGTGTATGTGTCCAGTGTGTCTGTCCAGTGTGTGTGTGAGGTTATTATTTCAGGGACACTGAGGAGTCTTCAAACCAAAGCCCAAACCCTGGATAGAGGGGCTCAGTGAATGTGGAGGTGAATGTGATCAGGTGGGTCAGTGTGTCAGAGGAGGCTCTATAGAAGGACAGAGTGCCGGCTGGCCAGTCCAGATACACTCCTACTCTGTGGGAGCTGGAGGAGGGGACGTCTATGGTAGTGGAATTATTATTGTGCCAGGCTCTGTAACTGTTGTAGGAGTAGAACAGACTCCAGGACTTGTCATTGTATCCAAGACCACAGTCATCCTTAAGGTCTCCTTTCCTGCTGATTCCTTTATATGTCACTCCTATAACAGCCCCTCTCCCACTCCTCTCTACCTCCCAGTAACAGCGCCCAGTCAGACCCTCTCTACACAGCACCTGTCTACAGTCCTCAAATCTCTCTGGGTGATCAGGATACGGCTGCTTCTCTCTCCTACATGTCACCTTTCTGTTCTCCTCAGACAGAGAGAGGAGTCTGTTTACTGTGTTTGGGTCCAGTGTGAGATCACAGACATCTGATGGATGAAACCAGACACAATATTAGAAATCATCATCATTCACATTAGAATGTTAACTCACTTTTCACTAATTCATTTAATGTAGATGTTTCTAGGTATCAAAAGGAGAAGTTTAGGTAACTTGAGACTTGTAGAATGATCATATGTTATACTGTATGGTAATATAAAACACACTTATTCACATTAATTACACACACACACACACACACACACACACACACACACACACACACACACACACACACACACACACACACACACACACACACACACACACACACACACACACACACACACACACACACACACACACACACACACATTGTCAAAGCAACTCTTTGTAAACGTTGGTGTCCCTGATTTCTGCTTCTGTAGAACTACAGCTGATATTTAATATGACCAAGTCAGTAATGATGATGGTCTTTGACTTTGACTTAACTTGAATTAAGATTTATTCTTAGTCATATTCTTCACAGCAGTCAACACTCACATTTTCTAAGTCCAGGTTTCATTCTGTTTTCTCCACCATGTTCCACACTGTAGCGGTAAGCAGAAGAACAGACAGTCATTGAGGGATACACCTGAACTCACACACACACACACACACACACACACACACACACACACACACACACACACACACACACACACACACACACACACACACACACACATGGTCAAGCATTTGTGAAAATAATTGTCTGTTTGTGTCCAGTGTGTGTGTGTGTGTGTGTGTGTGTCCAGTGTGTGTGTGTGTGTGTCCAGTGTTTGTGTGTGTGTCCAGTGTGTGTGTGTCCAGTGTTTGTGTGTGTGTCCAGTGTTTGTGTGTGTCCAATGTGTAAGTGTGTGACGTGTGTGTGTGTCCAATATACACACACACACACGTCACACACGTCACACACTTACACATTGGACACACACACACAGAGGAAACACACACACAGTAACATACAACAAAGTCAAACATGTCTGATATGAACATTGACATAAACCCTCTACATACTTGAGTTTCTCCAGTCTGCAGTGTGGATCCTCCAGTCCAGCAGAGAGCAGTCTGACTCCTGAGTCTCCTGGGTGATTGTAGCTCAGGTCCAGCTCTCTCAGGTGTGAGGGGTTTGACTCCAGAGCTGAGACCAGAGAAGCACAGCCTTCCTCTGTGACTCCACAGCCTGACAGCCTGACAAAGAGATCATCATGACTTCACAAACACACTGAACAGTACAACTTACAATACAACTCCAAAACAGAAACTAAAACGGTAAGCTTCACTGTCCAAACACATATGGTGTGGACTATGTGTGTCTGGTAAACACATGTGGATCTGGTGAACAGTTATCACTTGTTGACCAACTACAGGAATACTGACCTCAGAGTCTCCAGTTTACAGTGGGGATTCCCCAGTCCAGCAGAGAGCAGCTTCACTCCTGAATCCTTCAGGTCATTGTTACTCAGGTCCAGCTCTCTCAGGTGTGAGGGGTTTGACTCCAGAGCTGAGACCAGAGAAGCACAGCCTTCCTCTGTGACTCCACAGCCTGACAGCCTGACAAAGAGATCATCATGACTTCACAAACACACTGTTAATTTAACACCAAGAGTGTAGAAGGACAATGGCAGATGCATTTAGTTAATTCTCCCAAACAACATAAAGATTAATCTTCTGTCTTCTAGAATTGTCTGGTCATAATGTTATACTAAAGTAAACATCAATGCATTGATTCAGTATGTTATTCAATATAATATTATATACATATTATAATACATCATTTTCTCTAAACTGAATATTTCTTCCTGATGATTAGTTCTTATATGTCATTTTATTTACTCACAGAGCAGCTCTGGAGGCTTTGACCACTGGCAGCAGCCTCAGAAGACCTTCCTCTGATCTGGAGTATTTCTTCAGGTCAAACACATCCAGCTCCTTTTCTGAAGTCAGCAACACAAAGACCAGAGCTGACCACTGTGCAGGTGACAGGTTGGGTTTTGAGAGACTTCCTGAGCTCAGGTAGCTTTGGATCTCCTCCACTAGAGAATGGTCATTCAGACAGTGGAACAGATTGATGCTCCTCTCTGGAGAGAGATTCTCCCCGATCTTCTCCTTGATGTACTTGACTGTTTCTTCATGGGTCTGTGAGCTGCTACTTGTCTTTGTCAGTAGACCTCGTAAGTGCTTCTGATTGGACTCTAGAGAGAGGCCCAGAAGGAAGCGGAGGAACAGGTCCAGGTTTCCCGTCTCACTTTGTAAGGCTTTATCCACAGCACTCTTGTAGACAGTAACTTCAGTAACTTCAACCTTGTTTCTGAAAAGCGACAAAAAGTTTCTGAACATTGATTGAGGATCATCCATTAGATTCTCATTGTTGTTGATGAATGAGAGGAACACATATACAGCAGCCAGAAACTCCTGAATGCTCAGATGAACAAAGCAGTACACCTTGTCCTGGTACAGCCCACATTCCTCTTTAAAGAGCTGTGTGCACAATCCTGAGTACACTGAGGCTTCACTGACATCAATGCCAGCCTCTTTCAGGTCTTCTTCATAGAAAATCAGATTGCCATTCACAAGCTGTTGAAAAGCCAGTTTTCCCAGTGACAGAATGTCCTCTTTATTCCAGTGTAGACCTGTCTCTTCTTTCCCAAGATACTTTTCATTCTTCTGTTTGGTATGAAACACCACAAGGTGTGTGTACATCTCAGTCAGAGTCTTGGGCATCTCTTCTTTCTTATGTCTCAGCATGTGTTCAAGTACTGTTGCAGAAATCCAACAGAAGACTGGAATGTGGCACATGATGTGGAGGCTCCTTGATGTCTTTATGTGTGAGATGATTCTGCTGGACAGGTCCTCATCACTGAATCTCTTCCTGAAGTACTCCTCCTTCTGTGGGTCATTGAACCCTCGTACCTCTGTCACCTGGTGAACACACTCTGAAGGGATCTTATTGGCTGCTGCAGGTCGGGTAGTTATCCAGAGGAGAGCAGAGGGAAGTAGATTTCCCTTGATGAGATTTGTCAGCAGAACATCCACTGAGGTTGACTCTGTGACGTCACAACAGATCTTGTTCTTCTGGAAGTCTAGGGGCAGTCGGCACTCATCCAGACCATCAAAGATGAACAGAACTTTGTACTTGTCGTAGTTGGAGATTCTTGATTGTTTGGTTTCCATTGAGAAGTGATTAAGAAGTTCAATCAAAGTGTTTTCCCCTTTCATCAAATTCAGCTCCCGGAAAGGGAATGAAAATACAAATTGGACATCCTGATTTGCTTTTCCTTCAGCCCAGTCCAGAATGAACTTCTGCACAGAGACTGTTTTTCCAATGCCAGCGACTCCCTTTGTCAGCACAGTTCTGATTTGTTTGTCTTGTCCAGGTAAGGGTGTGAAGATGTCGTTACATTTGATTGCAGTCTCTGGTCTTGCTTGTTTCCTGGTTGTTGTCTCAATCTGTCTCAGCTCATGTTCATTATTGACCTCTCCTGTTCCGCCCTCTGTGATGTAGAGCTCTGTGTAGATCTTATTGAGAAGTGTTGGGTTTCCTTGTTTAGCGATCCCCTCAAATACACATTGAAACTTCTTCTTTAGATTAGATTTGAGTTCACGTTGGCAAATCACAGCAAGCTCATCTGAATCTAGAAATAACAGAGGATATTAATATTACGTCTGTTTTAATGCCTACAGTATTGTAGGACTGTTATAAAGTTTTAAATTATAATTATTTATTCTCTTAACTGACTGTATAAATGTGTAAATGTTGTCATAATGCATTACAGACTGGTGTGACTGATTATATTATTATTGATGGTATTATTAATGTTGTCTCTCTCTCTCTATATTAATCATCACAACACATCCCTACAGCTACTTGATGAGGTCACTAGGTGTTGTGTTTAGGCTAGAGGTCGACCGATTAATCGGAATGGGTGATTAATTTGGGCCAATTTCAAGTTTTTATAACAATCGGAAATCGGTATTTTTGGACACCGATGTTTTATTTTTTTATTCTTTATTTAACAAGTCAGTTAAGAACACATTCTTATTTTCAATGACGGCCTAGAAACGGTGGGTTAACTGCCTCGTTCAGGGGCAGAATGACAGATTTTCACCTTGTCAGCTCGGGGGATCCAATATTGCCACCTTCAGGTTAACTAGTCCAACGCAATAACGACCTGCCTGCCTCTCGTTGCACTCCACAATAATCTGACTGAGCATTCAAGCATACAAGTATCTAAGTATCTGACTGAGCGGTGGTAGGCAGCAGCAGGCGCGTAAACATTCATTCAAACAGCACTTTCATGCGTTTTGCCAGCAGCTCTTCGTTGTGCTTCAAGCATTGCGCTGTTTATGACTTCAACCCTATCAACTCCCGAGATGAGGCTGGTGTAACCGAAGTGAAATGGCTGGCTTGTTAGCGCGCGCTAATAGCGTTTCAAACGTCACTCGCTCTGAGCCTTCTAGTAGTTGTTCCCCTTGCTCTGCATGGGTAACGCTGCTTCGAGGGTGGCTGTTGTTGTTGTGTTCCTGGTTCGAGCCCAGGGAGGAGCGAGGAGAGGGGCGGAAGCTATACTGTTACACTGGCAATACTAACGTGCCTATAAGAACATCCAATAGTCAAAGGTTAATGAAATACAAATGGTATAGAGGGAAAGAGTCCTATAATTCCTATAATAACTACAACCTAAAACTTCTTATCTGGGAATATTGAAGACTCATGTTAAAAGGAACCACCAGCTTTCATATGTTTTCATGTTCTGAGCAAGGAACTTAAACGTTAGCTTCCTTACATGGCACATATTGCACTTTTACTTTCTTCTCCAACACTTTGTTTTTGCATTATTTCAACCAAATTGAACATGTTTCATTATTTACTTGAGGCAAGATTGATTTTATTGATGTATTATATTAAGTTAAAATAAGTGTTCATTCAGTATTGTTGTAATTGTCATTATTACAAGTAAATGTAAAAAAAATTGTATCGGCTTTTTTGGTCGTCCAATAATCGGTATCGGTATCTGCGTTGAAAAATCATAATCGGTCGACCTCTAGTTAAGGCTGCTACAATATCATTGAGTTACACAGCTACTTTAGCTGTACTTTAGCTACAGCTTTTAAATGTTATAAAACAGCATTCAACATGAGGCAGACAGATCTTACTTTTCTCCAGTGTGTCAGCAAGCTCCTTCTGGTTCATTTTCCTCAGGACGTGCAGTGTGATCTTCAGAGCCCCCTCTCTGGCACTGCTCTCCTGCTTCTCATCTTCAGCATCCACCACTTCCTTATCCTGCTTCTGACTCTCAAAGCCTTCTGGGAGTTCTGGACTAAGAATCCTCTTGAACATCTTCAGCTCATTTTTCACAAATGTCATAATATTCTCTTCAAGCAACTGAAATAAATAAAGTAAATAAGTTAAGCAAGAGACAAAATGCTTTCTCATTAACACATTAATGAATGATTGACAGATCAACTTTACTTGAGGTAAACAAAAACAAATGTACATAACAGGACCACATACACTGAATATGGAGGCCAGGTCTGTTTGATGACTCTGGGAAGACTGACCACTGAGAATCTCTGACTCTGATCTCTCCTGTTGGTTTCTGTGGACAAAACATGAGATTACATCATCTCATCACACACACACACACACACACACACACACACACACACACACACACACACACACACACACGCACAGGGAGGGAATGTTGTGTTTGTTTAATATTGTTTTAGGACTATGAAAATGGACAAAATGATTAGCCTATGGATTATGAAAACAACAAAAAGAAATGGGAAAATGGGAGAGGAGAAATGACTAGAGACAGTGTTGTTTAACTCACTGACCATGACCCATGAGTTCTTCTTACCTTTGTTCAGTAGAAAAGTCTCTCTTTCTAAAGTATATAGGAAGTGCCATAGACCGGTCACTCTTCATGGACACACAGCTGGGTACAGGGGAGGCTGGTCTCTCCTGCTTGATTGGACTTCAACACAACAGAGACAAACATTACATCTCTCATCTACTCTGAGCTCAGATGGGGAAACAGAAGAAGAGTTTCATTCCAAAAAGCTATATATCCATTTTCAGAAATGTTCGTAAATTAGCTTTTATTGTTTAAAGAAGTTATGTTTATGTTAAGTTATGTTTTTTTGCTAAATGAGGAGATGGCACGTGGGTACCTGCTTCTATAAACCAATGAGGAGATGCCACGTGGGTACCTGCTTCTATAAACCACTGAGGAGATGGCACGTGGGTACCTGCTTCTATAAACCAATGAGGAGATGGCACGTGGGTACCTGCTTCTATAAACCACTGAGGAGATGGCACGTGGGTACCTGCTTCTATAAACCAATGAGGAGATGGCACGTGGGTACCTGCTTCTATAACCCAATGAGGAGATGGCACGTGGGTACCTGCTTCTATAACCCAATGAGGAGATGGCACGTGGGTACCTGCTTCTATAAGCCACTGAGGAGATGGCACGTGGGTACCTGCTTCTATAAACCAATGAGGAGATGGCACGTGGGTACCTGCTTCTATAAACCAATGAGGAGATGGCACGATGGTACCTGCTTCTATAAACCAATGAGGAGATGGCACGTGGGTACCTGCTTCTATAAACCAATGAGGAGATGGCACGTGGGTACCTGCTTCTATAAACCAATGAGGAGATGGCACGTGGGTACCTGCTTCTATAAACCAATGAGGAGATGCAGCGCGAACTGCGTCACAAATAGAACTGACTTCTAGACGCTCGTTGGCGCGCGCGAGAAGTGTGTCATTTTTAACAACGAAGTTAATTTTGCGACGCGAGCGTTGTAGTCAGCCTGTCAGCCCCGCTAAAAGGCTGGTGTCGTTACTCTGCCGTCTCCGGTGACATGTTGAGGTAAATTTACTAACCGGGAGAGTTGAATTATGTATTTTATTGGTGGGCTGGAAGACGCACTCTTGTCTTTTCTATTCCGAGGTTGTTTACTCGCAATATCAGATATTAAGATGTTTTATAATGAATGTTTACTGAGGTTGAGGTTCTGACTAGTGATTATTTACCCGGTGTTCAATACCTGCTATTGAGGCGCCCTGAAAATAATATTCAAAAGTTCGGTCCTTGGACACAGAGGGGTTAAACACTAAAGTTACCGTCCATCTAGTGAAGAGAGGAGAACCGGACAGAGGTAGCCAGCATCCGTCAACGAGAGAATGATGTATTGTTAGCTAAGTTAACTAGGATGCTGCTGGTATAGTAGCTAGCTAGCTTACCGAGCTGTACTGACTAGCTTGGCTAGCTAGCTGGTCGTTCTGTACCTCGTCTCGATGAAAATGACGAATCCGGTGAACCACAAAATGAAACAAGGATAGAGAGTGAAAAGGATCTGGCTACACTCATACTGTCCCTGACCGTAAAGAAAAAAGCAAATTGAACAATAAACTTCGGTGTCTCAACACTGTAGTGAACTCCGTCGTTATTCCCCAAGATCACCTCAGACAACTCTGCGCGTAACCGGACAATATGCTTGGCGCCACACCGAACGTGGACGCGGACAGATCTGTACGGGGACGCGGGCAGTTCCAGAACGCGGAAATGGGCAGTGCAACACAATCAACTAAACCCAGTCTTTACAGTGGGTTACATTAGTAATATTCATTTTTTTGTACTATGTAAAACAAACATTCTAAGTTTTTTTATAACAATGTTTTGAGATCTTGACCCATATCGCCAATGTGTCTCAGAGTAGAAAATTGGTTGTATAAGTGCTGAGAATAAAGTCATTTTACACTCATGGGTATAAATTAAAGCTATGCATGAAGTCTCTAGTCCCACCTAGTCGTCAGATATTTAGGACACCTCGTGAGCTGTCCTAAGTAGTTAAGAGTTAACAGCAGGTGTCTTGATAATACTATAGAATAATGCAGTGAGTCAGTGGTTCCTGCACCACATGTAATTGCTTTGTAGTAGTTAAAAATAATGTTTTATATTTCTATATGATCAATCTATAAATAATATAGACCTACATGCAACAGTGTGTGTTGTGCTTTTGGCAATGATTTATGTATAATAATTATGTATAATATATATATATTGTATTATGTATATACCATGTATGTCTGGATAGCATTTTGTCTTCATTTTGGCAGATTAACTCATGCTTATTTCTGAAGATTAATTCAGGTTTTCGCCCAGCGGCTAAGGAGTTGGACCTGTGGCTGGTTTGAATCCCGGGCCGGGCGCTGGACAAAACAGGTGGGATTGTTCTGACCACTGGAGGGCTGCTGGGTTCACATCCTCAAAACATTCACCTTTCGTTGATCAGAACTCTAGAGGTTCTTCTTCACTGAACCCCAAAATATATATAACTTTTAGTGATTCCATATATTAAGGAGGTGATAGAAGCCTTTTTGGTTCTATAAGGAACATTCTTTTCTAAGAGTGAATAATAAACACGTTTTTCTTTTGATTATTTAATTATCTACATCATGTTATCCCTTTGGAGCGCAACATCACATTGTTAAAAAATAATCCTAAATTGGGCGTGGCTATAAATTGGGCAATTGAAGGCATCTGGGGCGTAATATGTGTTCGATGTAAATGAACATTGTATGCAACGTTGTAGGCAACATTATTGGCAAGGGACTTGATGTCTACTATGCCAAAGATATTTAGAGTTGTTAAACGGGTGTGAAGAGTGTGTTGATATAACGGTTATATTGTCAAAATTCTGCTTTTAACAACGATCAGAATTGGTTAAAAAACTATCCATTCCATTATATTAGTCAATAATTAAGAGTAGGCAAAGTGGTCGTGTCGTGAAAATTCTATCAAATGTCTTACATTGCCACGAGTACAGTCAGGGTGCCGTGGAACCCCTGCAGTACCTCCACAGACCCCGGATTGAGAACCCCTGCAGTACCTCCACAGACCCCGGATTGAGAACCCCTGCAGTACCTCCACAGACCCCGGATTGAGAACCCCTGCAGTACCTCCACAGACCCCGGATTGAGAACCCCTGCAGTACCTCCACAGACCCCGGATTGAGAACCCCTGCAGTACCTCCACAGACCCCAGATTGAGAACCCCTGCAGTACCTCCACAGACCCCGGATTGAGAACCCCTGCAGTACCTCCACAGACCCCGGATTGAGAACCCCTGCAGTACCTCCACAGACCCCGGATTGAGAACCCCTGATTTAGCAGATGCTCTTATCCAGAGTGAATTACAGTAAGTGCATTCATCTTAAGATAGCTATTTATTTTGGAAATAAACTTAATAAAATCTTCATAAAATTGTCATCTTACCTCTTAGCTTTGGTGTCATGTCCCCCAGAGAGATGCATTTTAGAGGCAGGGCCCCCCTCTCTATCCACAGAGAGACTCATTTTAGAGCACTGTCCCCTAAACAGAGATCCAGCATGTTGGTTGTGGTTAACACAGTGACAACAAATAATTGATTTCCAATGGTTTTCATTTATTCATTATTTCTTTGAGAAATTATACATTTACTAACAGACATATCGAAACAGTCAGATGATTTAATGCAATCACATGAACATGTAGTTGTGACATTTCATCTCCATGGTAACTGTCAATAATAATAATAAGTCACTGTTTGTTAAGGTAGTTATATACAGTACATCATCAATAATAATAATAATAATAAGTCACTGTTTGTTAAGGTAGTTCTAGACAGTACAGCAACACAAGGCCATGTCTCACAATTATTTGTATTCACTAACAGTAGGCTATTTATTGTTCATTGTCTTTCAATCTGTTCTTTTCTAAACGTATCTGAGAATATAGACAGAAAGGCTGAAACGGACATGATCGATCTGAGGGGGAAATCTTTGATCCATTCAGAAAGGTTTTTTGCATCAAGTAAGAGATTTTATATTATGTAAAGTAGACTAGGTTATAATGTATAATAGCAGTTTGTTAGTGATATGCAGATCAAGGTCTATACCTCAGCTATAGCCTACATATCATAGATGACCAGCCTAAACCTGTTCAGGTCAGTTCACATAATGTTATAGTCCTACCAGTAGCAGGACAGAGCATGTACACTATGTATACAAAAGTATGTGGACACCCCTTCAAATGAGAGAATTCAGCAATTTCAGCCACACCCGCTGCTGACAGATGTATAGAATCGAGCAGACCGCCATGCAATCTCCATAGACAAATGTCATAGGATGCCACCTTACCAACAAGTCAGTTTGTCAAATTCCTGCCCTGCTAGAGCTGTTATTGTGAAGTGGAAATGTCTAGGAGCAACAACGGCTCAACTGTGAAGTGGTAGGCCACACAAGCTCACAGAACGGGCCAACCGAGTGCAGAAGAGCATAAAAATGGTCTGTCCTCGGTTGCAACACTCACTACCAAGTTCCAATCTGCAACGTCAGCAAAATAACTGTTCGTCGGGAGCTTCATTAGTTAGAAATTAGTTTCCATGGTCGAGCAGCCGCACACAAGATCATCATGCGCAATGCCAAGCATCTGCTTGAGTGGTGTTTAGCTCGCCACTATTGGACTCTGGAACAGTGGAAATGCGTTCGTTGGAGTTATGAATCACGCTTCACCATCTGGCAGTCCGACGGACGAATCTGGGTTTGGCGGATGCCAGGAAAACGCTACCTGCCCGAATGCATAGTGCCAACTGTAAAGTTTGGTGGAGGAGGAATAATGGTCTGAGGCTGTTTTTCATGGTTCGTGCCCCCTAGTGTTGGAGTGTGACCCTGGCTATCCGGAAATTAAAATAACAAGAAAGTTGTGCCGTCTGGTTTGATTAATAAAAGGAATTGAAATTATTACTACTTTACTTTTACTTTGATAATTAAGTATATTTTAGCAATTAAATGTACTTTTGATACTTAATAATATTTAAAACCAAATACTTTTAGACTTTTACTGAAGTAGTATTTTACTGGGTGACTTTCATTTTTAATTTAATAATTTCTATTAATAAGGTATCTTTACTTTTAGTCAAGTATGACAATTGAGTTGAGAACTGAGTTCTGTTTCCACCACTGTTCTAACGTTCCATATGAGCCACAGTTTCAGACATTTTGTAACTGCGTCGGCTACAAAGTTACTTTACATTTCATATAAGGAAATAAAGTAGCGCTCATTGGGTTAACTCGTTTTGCATTGCCCGGCTCCCCGGGTGAGCAGAGTTTGCGCATTTTATACCATTCCATTGGTCCTAAAAATAATTGTCCACACACCTGTAGCACCGGGCCATGCAAAACGAACTTCCCACAGTCGCAGCGCACTGAGACACAGAGTTCTAAACCCAGACGCGTTTCTTCAAGACATCTCTCTTACATTAATTTTGATAAACATTTAATTTACTCGAAACCAAGTTTAGTTGTGTTTTTTTCCTCCAAAATGTGAGTTAGTGTAGGCCTTTAATAATTGTAAGCGGGCCTACAAACCCAAAAGGTTTTAATTTGAGAATGTTAATTTGTATGCCTCAAATATTAAACTGTCTTAAAATATTTGATGATAAGTTGAATTCAGGTGTGTAAGTGCTGGTAAGAACAAAAGGATTGAGAAACCCTGAGATAAACATAAAACCATATAATTGAAAAGCTCCTCCACCATCTTTACCAGACGTTTTACTGATAACATGTCGGCCTACTGATTAGTTTCCACTTTGAAAACTGCTGTCTGTCAGCAACTCAGCTCAAGTAGCAGTTCTACTAACTAGTAATATCTCATTCCAGATATTCATTCTCTTACTCTGTTCATTAGAATAGATTATTGTTCAGAAATACTTACTTTATTTGTCAGTTCTCTCCATGTAGTGTTTTCTGCTCTGTCGTCTCAAAATGGATCCTGAACAAAAGAACAACTTTACTTTCTGTTTCAGCTCAGCCGTCTCCCCACCCTGAAAACAAAGTGTTTTATTGGTATCTTCCACTAGATGGCAGTAGACACCTGCTGTAACAAGACTTTACAACTATGTGTTCGGTTTTCATACAGGCAGTGTCCCAGAGGAGGAGTGCTGATCTAGGATCAGGTCCTCCCTCTCCATGTAATCTGATTCATTATGATCTAGGATCAGTTCCCCCTCTCCATGTAATCTGATTCATTATGATCTAGGATCAGGTCCCCCTCTCCATGTAATCTGATTCATAATGATCTAGGATCAGGTCCCCCTCTCCATGTAATCTGATTCATTATGATCTAGGATCAGGTCCCCCTCTCCATGTAATCTGATTCATTATGATCTAGGATCAGGTCCTCCTCTCCATGTAATCTGATTCATTATGATCTAGGATCAGGTCCCCCTCTCCATGTAATCTGATTCATTATGATCTAAGATCAGGTCCCCCTCTCCATGTAATCTGATTCATTATGATCTAGGATCAGGTCCTCCTCTCCATGTAATCTGATTCATTATGATCTAGGATTAGGTCTTCCTCTACACGTAATCTGATTCATTATGATCTAGGATCAGGTCCCCCTCTCCATGTAATCTGATTCATTATGATCTAGGATCAGGTCCCCCTCCCCATGTAATCTGATTCATTATGATCTAGGATCAGGTCCCTCCTCTCCATGTAATCTGATTCATTATGATCTAAATGCTAAACTGATCCTAGATCAGCTCTCCTACTCTTTATGAATACTGTCACAGGTGACACCTCAAGATGAGGTTCATGATTTATAAGTTATATTCTTTAAGAATCAATTAGTATCATTAATTGAACTGTTTTGCCATGAACAGATCTGTGAGGTCTTAACTTAAAGGTTCTATATAGACCTGATGGTCATTTTAATGGGGTTGAACATCCATCCCATCAGATTGTGTAAAGGATTTTATGAGTTCAGAAAAATAGTGACTTGGAAGCATCTCTCTGACCTCACCCTGCTGAAACACACTCAAGTAAAGACCACATAGCTACAGTTATATGTCTGTTCCTACCCACTTTTACAGCCAATGTATGGAATCAGCAGAATATACAGACTAGTTAACCACCTCCCAGTAGATGGACCCCACACATCTTCAGTAACAAAGTATTCCAGACACTCTCTTCGTATGAACCAGTTGCCATTAAATGAAGGTTTTTGGACCAAAAACCTGCTGCTACGGTAGGATTCCAGGCTAATCTGGGCTGCACCTCTGTTCCAAAATAGTCAGGAACATTCGGAGGTGGAGGGGGCTGTGGAGCCATTATCCTGACGGCTCTTGTGGAAGGGTGGGTAGACTCTGGACACGGAGATAACTGGAGTCAGCAGCATCATCACTGTTGGGCTTGTGGAAGGGTGGGTAGACTCTGGACACGGAGATAACTGGAGTCAGCAGCATCATCACTGTTGGTCTTGTGGAAGGGTGGGTAGACTCTGGACACGGAGATAACTGGAGTCAGCAGCATCATCACTGTTAGCTTGTGGAAGGGTGGGTAGACTCTGGACACGGAGATAACTGGAGTCAGCAGCATCATCACTGTTGGGCTTGTGGAAGGGTGGGTAGACTCTGGACACGGAGATAACTGGAGCTCGGCAGCATCATCACTGTTGGGCTTGTGGAAGGGTGGGTAGACTCTGGACACGGAGATAACTGGAGCTCAGCAGTATCATCACTGTTGGGCTTGTGGAAGGGTGGGTAGACTCTGGACACGGAGATAACTGGAGTCAGCAGCATCATCACTGTTGGGCTTGTGGAAGGGTGGGTAGACTCTGGACACGGAGATAACTGGAGCTCGGCAGCATCATCACTGTTGGGCTTGTGGAAGGGTGGGTAGACTCTGGACACGGAGATAACTGGAGCTCAGCAGTATCATCACTGTTGGGCTTGTGGAAGGGTGGGTAGACTCTGGACACGGAGATAACTGGAGTCAGCAGCATCATCACTGTTGGGCTTGTGGAAGGGTGGGTAGACTCTGGACACGGAGATAACTGGAGCTCAGCAGCATCATCACTGTTGGGCTTGTGGAAGGGTGGGTAGACTCTGGACACGGAGATAACTGGAGTCAGCAGCATCATCACTGTTGGGCTTGTGGAAGGGTGGGTAGACTCTGGACACGGAGATAACTGGAGCTCAGCAGCATCATCACTGTTGGGCTTGTGGAAGGGTGGGTAGACTCTGGACACGGAGATAACTGGAGCTCAGCAGTATCATCACTGTTGGGCTTGTGGAAGGGTGGGTAGACTCTGGACACGGAGATAACTGGAGTCAGCAGCATCATCACTGTTGGGCTTGTGGAAGGGTGGGTAGACTCTGGACATGGAGATAACTGGAGCTCAGCAGCATCATCACTGTTGGGCTTGTGGAAGGGTGGGTAGACTATGGACACGGAGATAACTGGAGCTCAGCAGTATCATCACTGTTGGGCTTGTGGAAGGGTGGGTAGACTCTGGACACGGAGATAACCGGAGCTCGGCAGCATCATCACTGTTGGGCTTGTGGAAGGGTGGGTAGACTCTGGACACGGAGATAACTGGAGTCAGCAGCATCATCACTGTTGGGCTTGTGGAAGGGTGGGTAGACTCTGGACACGGAGATAACTGGAGCTCAGCAGCATCATCACTGTTGGTCTTGTGGAAGGGTGGGTAGACTCTGGACACGGAGATAACTGGAGCTCAGCAGTATCATCACTGTTGGGCTTGTGGAAGGGTGGGTAGACTCTGGACACGGAGATAACTGGAGTCAGCAGTATCATCACTGTTGGGCTTGTGGAAGGGTGGGTAGACTCTGGACACAGAGATAACTGGAGCTCAGCAGCATCATCACTGTTGGTCTTGTGGAAGGGTGGGTAGACTCTGGACACGGAGATAACTGGAGCTCAGCAGCATCATCACTGTTGGGCTTGTGGAAGGGTGGGTAGACTCTGGACACGGAGATAACTGGAGCTCAGCAGTATCATCACTGTTGGGCTTGTGGAAGGGTGGGTAGACTCTGGACATGGAGATAACTGGAGCTCAGCAGCATCACCACTGTTGGGCTTGTGGAAGGGTGGGTAGACTCTGGACACGGAGATAACTGGAGCTCAGCAGCATCATCACTGTTGGGCTTGTGGAAGGGTGGGTAGACTCTGGACACGGAGATAACTGGAGCTCAGCAGCATCATCACTGTTGGGCTTGTGGAAGGGTGGGTAGACTCTGGACACGGAGATAACTGGAGCTCAGCAGCATCATCACTGTTGGGCTTGTGGAAGGGTGGGTAGACTCTGGACACGGAGATAACTGGAGTCAGCAGCATCATCACTGTTGGGCTTGTGGAAGGGTGGGTAGACTCTGGACACGGAGATAACTGGAGCTCAGCAGTATCATCACTGTTGGGCTTGTGGAAGGGTGGGTAGACTCTGGACACAGAGCTAACTGGAGCTCGGCAGCATCATCACTGTTGGGCTTGCTGGCAGCCTCGCTGCTCATCGCTCTCCTTTGGCTTTGATTGGCTACTTTTTGTCCATTGTCTAAAGAAGCCTATTGTGGTGAAACGTCAGGAGCACATTTTTTAAATGTACTTTTAATCTTTTAAGAACTTTTAAATGAACCACATGGATTCTAACTGGGGACTCACTAAAACGAGACGTATACACACTTTTATTTTAGTTTTTTTGGGACCAAATAAATTGATACCAACAGTAGACAATTCTCAGCAAAAGCATGGGGCTACAACTGTCAAGAGGAGAATAGAGGGAGTTTCCCCCTTGGAGAACCCAGAGTGCAACACTGAAGAAAAACATATTGGAGAATAACAACAATCTCAATCTGAAGATCTAACACCATTCTTCCTCCTGACCACCGATTGTCCCTGTATAAATCAGGAACACCATTCTTCCTCCTGACCACCGATTGTCCCTGTATAAATCAGGAACACCATTCTTCCTCCTGCCCCAGCTATTGTCCCTGTATAAATCAGGAACACCATTCTTCCTCCTGCCCCACCTATTGTCCCTGTATAAATCAGGAACACCATTCTTCCTCCTGACCACCGATTGTCCCTGTATAAATCAGCAACACCATTCTTCCTCCTGCCCCACCGATTGTCCCTGTATAAATCAGGAACACCATTCTTCCTCCTGTCCCACCTATTGTCCCTGTATAAATCAGGAACACCATTCTTCCTCCTGCCCCACCTATTGTCCCTGTATAAATCAGGACCACCATTCTTCCTCCTGCCCACCTATTGTCTCTGTATAAATCAGGACCACCATTCTTCCTCCTGCCCCACCTATTGTCCCTGTATAAATCAGGAACACCATTCTTCCTCCTGCCCCACCTATTGTCCCTGTATAAATCAGGAACACCATTCTTCCTCCTGCCCCACCTATTGTCCCTGTATAAATCAGGACCACCATTCTTCCTCCTGCCCCACCTATTGTCCCTGTATAAATCAGGAACACCATTCTTCCTCCTGCCCCACCTATTGTCCCTGTATAAATCAGGAACACCATTCTTCCTCCTGCCCCACCTATTGTCCCTGTATAAATCAGGAACACCATTCTTCCTCCTGCCCCACCTATTGTCCCTGTATAAATCAGGACCACCATTCTTCCTCCTGCCTCACCTATTGTCCCTGTATAAATCAGGAACACCATTCTTCCTCCTGCCCAACCTATTGTCCCTGTATAAATCAGGAACACCATTCTTCCTCCTGCCCCACCTATTGTCCCTGTATAAATCAGGACCACCATTCTTCCTCCTGCCCACCTATTGTCTCTGTATAAATCAGGACCACCATTCTTCCTCCTGCCCCACCTATTGTCCCTGTATAAATCAGGACCACCATTCTTCCTCCTGCCCACCTATTGTCTCTGTGTAAATCAGGAACACCATTCTTCCTCCTGCCCCACCTATTGTCCCTGTATAAATCAGGAACACCATTCTTCCTCCTGCCCCACCTATTGTCCCTGTATGAATCAGGAACACCATTCTTCCTCCTGCCTCACCTATTGTCCCTGTGTAAATCAGGAACACCATTCTTCCTCCTGCCCCACCTATTGTCCCTGTATGAATCAGGAACACCATTCTTCCTCCTGCCCCACCTATTGTCCCTGTATGAATCAGGAACACCATTCTTCCTCCTGCCCCACCTATTGTCCCTGTATGAATCAGGAACACCATTCTTCCTCCTGCCCCACCTATTGTCCCTGTATAAATCAGCAACACCATTCTTCCTCCGGCCCCACCTATTGTCCCTGTATAAATCAGGAACACCATTCTTCCTCCTGCCTCACCTATTGTCCCTGTATAAATCAGCAACACCATTCTTCCTCCGGCCCCACCTATTGTTCCTGTATAAATCAGGATCACCATTCTTCCTCCTGCCCCACCTTTTGTCCCTGTATAAATCAGGAACACCATTCTTCCTCCTGCCCCACCTATTGTCCCTGTATAAATCAGGAACACCATTCTTCCTCCTGCCCCACCCATTGTCCCTGTGTAAATCAGGAACACCATTCTTCCTCCTGCCCCACCTATTGTCCCTGTATAAATCAGGAACACCATTCTTCCTCCTGCCCCACCTATTGTCCCTGTGTAAATCAGGAACACCATTCTTCCTCCTGTCCCACCTATTGTCCCTGTATAAATCAGGAACACCATTCTTCCTCCTGCCCGTCCTATTGTCCCTGTATAAATCAGGAGCACCATTCTTCCTCCTGTCCCACCTATTGTCCCTGTATAAATCAGGAACACCATTCTTCCTCCTGCCCCACCTTTTGTCCCTGTATGAATCAGGAACACCATTCTTCCTCCTGCCCCACCTATTGTCCCTGTATAAATCAGGAACACCATTCTTCATCCTGCTCCACCTATTGTCCCTGTATAAATCAGGACCACCATTCTTCCTCCTGCCCCACCTATTGTCCCTGTATAAATCAGGAACACCATTCTTCCTCCTGTCCCACCTATTATCCCTGTATAAATCAGGAACACCATTCTTCCTCCTGTCCACCTATTGTCCCTGTGTAAATCAGGAACACCATTCTTCCTCCTGCCCCACCTATTGTCCCTGTATAAATCAGGAACACCATTCTTCCTCCTGCCCCACCTATTGTCCCTGTATAAATCAGGAACACCATTCTTCCTCCTGCCCCACCTATTGTCCCTGTATAAATCAGGAACACCATTCTTCCTCCTGCCCCACCTATGGTCCCTGTATAAATCAGGATCACCATTCTTCCTCCTGCCCCACCTATTGTCCCTGTATAAATCATGACCACCATTCTTCCTCCTGCCCCACCTATTGTCCCTGTATAAATCAGGAACACCATTCTTCCTCCTGTCCCACCTATTGTCCCTGTATAAATCAGGAACTGTCACGACCGTTATATGACAAATGAGTGGACCAAGGCGCAGCGTGAAAGAAAGCCATCTTCTTTTAATGAAGAAAAAACAAACACTTACTAGATCTCCCGGGTGGCGCAGTGGTCTAGGGCACTGCATCGCAGTGCTAGCTGCGTCACCAGAGTCTCTGGGTTCGCGCCCAGGCTCTGTCGCAACCGGGAGATCCGTGGGGCGACGCACAATTGGCATAGCGTCGTCCGGGTTAGGGAGGGTTTGGCCGGTAGGGAGGGTTTGGCCGGTAGGGATATCCTTGTCTCAGTATGTAAAAATGTAATAAAATGTATGCACTCTACTGTGAGTCGCTCTGGATAAGAGCGTCTGCTAAATGACTAAAATGTAATGTAAATGTAAACGAACAACAAACAAATGATCGTGAAGCTAAAACGAACTAAGTGCACACATGCAACATAGAACATAGACAATTACCCACAATCACCTAAAGCCTATGGCTGCCTTAAATATGGCTCCCAATCAGAGACAACAATAAACAGCTGTCTCTGATTGAGAACCAAACCAGGCAACCATAGACTTTCCTAAACCTCTCTACTGAACACAACCCCATACACTATACAAAACCCCCTAAACAATACACACACCCTAAACTAGACAAAACACACAAACATCCCATGTCACACCCTGACCTAACTAAACTAATAAAGAAAATCAATGTAACAGAGGCCAGGGTGTGACAGTACCCCCCCCCCCCCCCCCCCAAAGGTGCGGACTCCGGCCGCAAAACCTGACACAGAAGGGGAGGGTCCGGGTGGGCCTTCCTATGGCGGCGGCTTGGGTGCGGGACGTGGACCCCCCTCCACCATAGTCAATACCCGCTTTGGTGGCGCCTCTGGAGCGGCGACCATTTCAGCGAGTCCCGGACTGAATACCATCCTAGAGGGCGCCACTCGACGGAGGGGCAGCTCCGGACAGAGGGGCAGCTCCGGACTGAGGGGCAGCTCCGGACTGGCAGATGGCTCTGGCGGATCCTGGCTGACTGACGGCTCTGGCGGATCCTGGCTGACTGACGGCTCTGTCGGATCCTGGCTGGCTGGCTCTGTCGGATCCTGGCTGGCTCTGTCGGATCCTGGCTGGCTGGCTCTGGCGGATCCTGGCTGGCTGGCTCTGGCGGATCCTGGCTGGCTGGCTGGCGGCTCTGGCGGATCCTGGCTGATTGGCGGCTCTGGCGGATCCTGGCTGATTGGCGGCTCTGGCAGATCCTGGCTGGCGGGCGGCTCTAGCGGCTCCTGACTGACGAACGGCTCTGACGGCTCGGGACAGACGGGCGGCTCTAATGGCTCGGGACAGACGGATGGCTCAGATGGCGCTGGGCAGACGGATGGCTCAGATGGCGCTGGGCAGACGGATGGCTCAGATGGCGCTGGGCAGACGGATGGCTCAGATGGCGCTGGGCAAACGGCAGACTCTGGCCGGCTGAGGCGCACAGTAGGCCTGGTGCGTGGTGCCGGAACTGGTGGTACCGGGCTGAGGACACGCACCTCAAGGCTAGTGCGGGGAGCAGCAACAGGACGCACAGGACTCTGGAGACGCACAGGGGGCTTGGTGCGTGGTGCCGGAACTGGTGGTACCGGGCTGGAGACACGCACCATAGGGCGAGTGCGTGGAGGAGGAACAGGGCTCTGGAGACACACTGGAAGCCTGGTGCGTGGTGTTGGCACTAGTGGTACTGGGCTGGGGCGGGGAGGTGGCGCCGGATATACCGGACCGTGCAGGCGTACTGGTTCCCTTGAGCACTGAGCCTGCCCAACCTTACCTGGTTGTATTCTCCCCGTAGCCCGACCAGTGCGGGGAGGTGGAATAACCCGCACTGGGCTATGTAGGCGAACCGGGGACACCATGCGTAAGGCTGGTGCCATGTATGCCGGCCCGAGGAGACGCACTGGAGACCAGACGCGTTGAGCCGGCTTCATGGCACCTGGCTCAATGCCCAATCTAGCCCTGCCAGTGCGGGGAGGTGGAATAACCCGCACCGGGCTATGAACACGTACAGGAGACACCGTGCGCTTTACCGCATAACACGGTGTCTGCCCGTACTCTCGCTCTCCACGGTAAGCTCGGGGAGTTGGCGCAGGTCTCCTACCTGACTTCGCCACACTCCCTTGTAGCCACCCCCCCCCCCCCCCCCCCAAGAAATTTTTGGGTTTTACTCACAGGCTTCCAGCCTTGCTTCCGTGCTGCCTCCTCATATCGCCTCCTCTCGGCTTTAGCTGCCTCCAGCTCTTCACGAGGGAGGCGATATTCTCCCGGTTGTGCCCAAGGTCCCTTACCATCCAGTATCTCCTCCCAAGTCCAAGAATCCTGTGTATATAGCTCCTGCTGCTGCTTGACACGCTGCTTGGTCCTTTTTTGGTGGGTAATTCTGTCACGACCGTAATATGACGAATGAGTGGACCAAGGCGCAGCGTGAAAGAAAGCCATCTTCTTTTAATGAAGAAAAAACAAACACTTACTAAACGAACAACAAACAAAAGATCGTGAAGCTAAAACGAACTAAGTGCACACATGCAACATAGAACATAGACAATTACCCACAATCACCTAAAGCCTATGGCTGCCTTAAATATGGCTCCCAATCAGAGACAACAATAAACAGCTGTCTCTGATTGAGAACCAAACCAGGCAACCATAGACTTTCCTAAACCTCTCTACTGAACACAACCCCATACACTATACAAAACCCCCTAAACAATACACACACCCTAAACTAGACAAAACACACAAACATCCCATGTCACACCCTGACCTAACTAAACTAATAAAGAAAATCAATATAACAGAGGCCAGGGTGTGACAGGAACACCATTCTTCCTCCTGTCCCACCGATTGTCCCTGTATAAATCAGGAACCCCATTCTTCCTCCTGCCCCACCTATTGTCCCTGTATAAATCAGGAACACCATTCTTCCTCCTGCCCCACCTATTGTCCCTGTATAAATCAGGAACACCATTCTTCCTCCTGCCCCACCTATTGTCCCTGTATAAATCAGGAACACCATTCTTCCTCCTGACCACCTATTGTCCCTGTATAAATCAGGACCACCATTCTTCCTCCTGCCCCACCTATTGTCCCTGTATAAATCAGGAACACCATTCTTCCTCCTGCCCCACCGATTGTCCCTGTATAAATCAGGACCACCATTCTTCCTCCTGCCCCACCTATTGTCCCTGTATAAATCAGGAACACCATTCTTCCTTCTGCCCCACCTATTGTCCCTGTATAAATCAGGAACACCATTCTTCCTCCTGCCCCACCTATTGTCCCTGTATAAATCAGGAACACCATTCTTCCTCCTGCCCCACCTATTGTCCCTGTATAAATCAGGAACACCATTCTTCCTCCTGCCCCACCTATTGTCCCTGTGTAAATCATGAACACCATTCTTCCTCCTGCCCACCTATTGTCCCTGTATAAATCAGGATCACCATTCTTCCTCCTGCCCCACCTATTGTCCCTGTATAAATCAGGAACACCATTCTTCCTCCTGCCCCAGCTATTGTCCCTGTATAAATCAGGAACACCATTCTTCCTCCTGCCTCACCTATTGTCCCTGTATAAATCAGGACCACCATTCTTCCTCCTGCCCCACCTATTGTCCCTGTATAAATCAGGAACACCATTCTTCCTCCTGACCACCTATTGTCCCTGTATAAATCAGGAACACCATTCTTCCTCCTGCCCCACCTATTGTCCCTGTATAAATCAGGAACACCATTCTTCCTCCTGCCCCACCTATTGTCCCTGTATAAATCAGGAACACCATTCTTCCTCCTGACCACCTATTGTCCCTGTATAAATCAGGACCACCATTCTTCCTCCTGCCCCACCTATTGTCCCTGTATAAATCAGGAACACCATTCTTCCTCCTGCCCCACCGATTGTCCCTGTATAAATCAGGACCACCATTCTTCCTCCTGCCCCACCTATTGTCCCTGTATAAATCAGGAACACCATTCTTCCTCCTGCCCCACCTATTGTCCCTGTATAAATCAGGAACACCATTCTTCCTCCTGCCCCACCTATTGTCCCTGTATAAATCAGGAACACCATTCTTCCTCCTGCCCCACCTATTGTCCCTGTATTAATCAGGACCACCATTCTTCCTCCTGCCCACCTATTGTCCCTGTATAAATCAGGAACACCATTCTTCCTCCTGCCCCACCGATTGTCCCTGTATAAATCAGGACCACCATTCTTCCTCCTGCCCCACCTATTGTCCCTGTATAAATCAGGAACACCATTCTTCCTCCTGCCCCACCTATTGTCCCTGTATAAATCAGGAACACCATTCTTCCTCCTGCCCCACCTATTGTCCCTGTATAAATCAGGAACACCATTCTTCCTCCTGCCCACCTATTGTCCCTGTATAAATCAGGAACACCATTCCTCCTGCCCCACCTATTGTCCCTGTATTAATCAGGACCACCATTCTTCCTCCTGCCCACCTATTGTCCCTGTATAAATCAGGAACACCATTCCTCCTGCCTCACCTATTGTCCCTGTATAAATCAGGAACACCATTCCTCCTGCCTCACCTATTGTCCCTGTATAAATCAGGACCACCATTCTTCCTCCTGCCCACCTATTGTCCCTGTATAAATCAGGAACACCATTCCTCCTGCCCCACCTATTGTCCCTGTATTAATCAGGACCACCATTATTCCTCCTGCCCCACCTATTGTCCCTGTATAAATCAGGACCACCATTCTTCCTCCTGCCCCACCGATTGTCACCGTATGAATATTAGTTGGCATCTAATTGAAGAACATACTGCTTTATAGATCCCAGCCTGACAAACAATTGTTTGGGTCTTACTTTGAGCACTTGCACTGGGTCTCCATTGAGTCTCCATGTGTCAAGCAGTACAGAGAAACACCCTCTAGATGACAGCAGAGGCTCTTGGATCTACCCTGTCTAACCACTGGGCCTCCATTGAGTCTCCATGTGTCAAGCAGTACAGAGAAACACCCTCTAGATGACAGCAGAGGCTCTTGGATCTACCCTGTCTAACCACTGGGCCTCCATAGAGTCTCCATGTGTCAAGCAGTACAGAGAAACGCCCTCTAGATGACAGCAGAGGCTCTTGGATCTACCCTGTCTAACCACCAGTTTAGTGACCTTGTTCCATCAATATGTCCATACTACTTCACACCCGATTTGAGGGCTTGACCAGCAATGTCCCATTGGGCTCAACCAAGCCGAGAGTGAGGTTCTAGAAAGAGGACTGACTTTCATACCAACTCCTAAACAGGTGGACTGGGAGGAGCTCCGGAGGGATCTACACGTCTATCATAGAAGATTGAAGTTATCAGATCATTTTGAATATGAAACAGATTTTCCTCAGATACTATTTCCAAACCCCTCACATTGGGAACCTCAGTTGGAGTCAGTGTCAGAAACTATACAGACTCTTATACGTAGGGATGTGGCTTCCTTTTCACAATTCAGAACCAGACCTGTTTATCAGCTTAACCTTACAAATGTTTAAACAAATCAAGCTCTAGAAATATAGTGATTAAACCAGCAGATAAGGGTCTCAGATTGTTGTAATGGATAAAGTGAATATCTTCTTGAAGCCAATAGACAATAGGATCATGTTAAACACTATGTTCCATTGTCCCACTCAACACAACCAGAAAACACAAAGATGAATCCAGGAGATAAACTGTATGAGGATAAGAACATTACAGATAAACAGATGGTCTGTCTTTTAGGGCCAGATTCTCCAAGGCCCAGACAGTTTTACTTACTGCCTAAAATACATATCTCCTGAGACGTGGGCAGTTCCCTGCGGCTGACCAATAGGAAGTGATTGTGTCTCAGAGGCGTGGGCGGTTCCCTGCAGCTGACCAATAGGAAGTGATTGTGTCTCAGAGGCGTGGGCGGTTCCCTGCAGCTGACCAATAGGAAGTGATTGTGTCTCAGAGACGTGGGCGGTTCCCTGCGGCTGACCAATAGGAAGTGATTGTGTCTCAGAATCTTACTGTATTGCTGAATATATATACTTTTCTATCAACCCTCTATCCCAGAAACACCCAGCTATGTTCAGGATACTGATGAATGAAGGGTTTATTACTATTGTAGTACTGACTTTTATATTAACCCTCTATCCCAGAAACACCCAGCTATGTTCAGGATAGTGATGAATGAAGGGTTTATTACTATTGTAGTACTGACTTTTATATCAACCCTCTATCCCAGAAACACCCAGCTATGTTCAGGATACTGATGAATGAAGGGTTTATTACTATTGTAGTACTGACTTTTATATCAACCCTCTATCCCAGAAACACCCAGCTATGTTCAGGATACTGATGAATGAAGGGTTTATTACTATTGTAGTACTCTTTTAGTAACTTAACTACTGACTTGTTCTATTGTTGTTGCATTGTCAAGAGGTTAACCTGCAAGGAAGCATTTCATTACACTGTGTCCTCCATGTATATGACAAATAAACACACTGTGTACTCCATGTATATGACAAATAAACACACTGTGTACTCCATGTATATGACAAATAAACACACGGTGTCCTCCATGTATATGACAAATAAACACACTGTGTACTCCATGTATATGACAAATAAACAAACTTGAACTGAGAAGGGAAGGGAAGGGGGAGGGCAGCCAGAAAGGGAGGGGAAAAGATGGCCAGATAAATTACAGTATGTGTCCTCAAATGTTCTGGAATCTAAACATCTCACATTAGCTGGTAGAACTGAAGAATGAAATGAATCATAGAGGTCTTATAACTAATTACATTCAACAGGTCCATTGTTTTGTCTCATGCCTCTTTATATTCATGTAGCCTGGGGGCCATGTAATCTGATTCATTATGATTGTTTTGTCTCATGTCTCTTTATATTCATGTAGCCTGGGGGCCATGTAATCTGATTCATTATGATTGTTTTGTTTCATGTCTCTTTATATTCATGTAGCCTGGGGGCCATGTAATCTGATTCATTATGATTGTTTTGTCTCATGTCTCTTTATAGTCATATAGCCTGGGGGCCATGTAATCTGATTCATTATGATTGTTTTGTCTCATGTCTCTTTATATTCATGTAGCCTGGGGGCCATGTAATCTGATTCATTATGATGGTTTTGTCTCATGTCTCTTTATATTCATGTAGCCTGGGGGAAATGTAGCTGTATTGAAATGACCTTGTTTTATAACCTTCTTTGTTGCTCAGTGGTACTTCAATTGTCCTGATCACGTCCAGTTCTTTCACACAGTAATGCTCCAGCATCCACTCAGATATTATGCCTCTAATGCATTCCTCAAATACTGCAGAGTTGTTAAGCAAGTCCCTGAGATCGTCCTGTTCAACCACATGTATTAGTTTATTTGTCAGATGAAACCTGAGGGGATCACTGTAGTGTCATAATGCATCAACAATGGTTCTGAGGTCCTCAACAATGTGATTCTGTACCGTAGCTGGGATGCAGTGTTCTTTCCTGATTTACTAAATAAAAAGACAGATATTGTTTTAGAGACCTTCAGTTAGTTGCTCAGTGTTTATCTCTGTGGCTTGAACATATTCAGCCTCTGGCAGACTCTCTACATCTCTCATGTCATCTTCAATGGGATCAGTGCCAGTCTTAAATTCATCATGAGGACAATTCTCATCTAAGTTGTCAGAATACAGGGGGTGCTGTTTCAACTTCGACATTTTGCGTCTCCAAATTAAACTGCCTCGTTCTCAATTCTTGCTCGTACAATATGCATATTATTGTTATTATTGGATAGAAAACACTCTCTAGTTTCTATAAACGTTGGAATTATGTCTCTGAGTGGAACAGATCTCATTCTACAGCACTTTTCCTGACAGGGAGTGAGATTTCAGAAATCTTGGCCTCTGGTCCCAGGTCAGTTTTAATGTCCCTGTGATTTCTATGAGGATACAAACACTGCCTACGTCTTCCACTAGATGTCAGTAAGTGGTGACAATTTGAATGGAGTCGATTGCGCAATCAGGGCCTCTATAAAACACAAAAGACAGGCAGTACCTATCTTTTCGACTCTGCGCCCCGACGCAGAATGGACTTTGGACTGGCCTCTTTCCAAGCCTTGGTTCAGCCAGTAATATATCGCCCGTCATGTTTTTACTCGTTATAGTTGTTAAAAACATCATAAGGTAGTTAATTTAAACCGTTTTATAGCAATTTATATCCGTTTAGTGCGATTTTGAGGAATTTATTTGTGACGTCCTCCCATGACTTGGGCACTTTTCCAGTACATACCGAACGTTAGTGGCTATTTCGACGGGACAAGAGGACATCTTTCGACCAAAAGACGATTAGACCTGAGAAAGGATACATTGCCCAAGAATCTGATGGAAGAACAGCTCAAAGTAAGAACTATTTATGATGATAAATCGCTGTTCTGTTGAAAAATGTTAAACGCATATATCGCCATCTTGTTTTGTGTAGCTTCGCTTTGGCGGACCCGGTATTGCAAAGTAAGGATAATTTTAGAAATGTAAATCAGCGATTGCATTAAGAACTAATTTGTCTTTCGATTCCTGTCAACCCTGTATTTTTTAGTCAAGTTTATGATTAGTTATAGATTAAACTAGATCACTCTCAAAGATGGCGCACGACATTTTCAGGACAGTTTTGCTACTATTCTTATTATATAACCACGTTTTTTTGTGGCTAAATATGCACATTTTCGAACAAACTCTATATGTATGTTGTAATATGATGTTGCAGGAGTGTCATCTGAAGAATTATGAGAAGGTTAGTGAAAAAATTAATATATTTTGGTGATGATAACGTTATGGCTCTCTTTGCCTTGAATTCATGCTGGGGTAACGTTTGCTCATGTGGTATGCTAATATAACGATGTATTGTGTTTTCGCTGTAAAACGCTTAGAAAATCTGAAATATTGTCTGAATTCACAAGATCTGTGTCTTTCCATTGCTATGCTTTGTCTGTTTTTATGAAATGTTTTATGATGAGTAAATTGGTAATACACGTTGCTCTCTGTAGTAATTCTAGTCGCTTTGGGGAGATTTGTGATGGTGGCTGCAATGGCAAACTATGATTTATACCTGAAATATGCACATTTTTCTAAAAAAACCTATGCTATACCATAAATATGTTATCAGACTGTCATCTTATGAAGTTGTTTCTTGGTTAGTGGCTATATATATCTTTATTTAGTCGAATTAGTGATAGCTTCTGATGGAGTAAAAAACTGATGGTGTAAGAAAAGTGTTGTCTTTTGCTAACGTGGTTAGCTAATAGATTTACATATTGTGTCTTCCCTGTAAAACATTTTAAAAATCAGAAATGGTGGCTAGATTCACAAGAAGTGTATCTTTCATCTGGTGTCTTGGACTTGTGATTTAATGATATTTAGATGCTACAATTTACTTGTGACGCTATGCTAGCTATGCTAGTCAGTGGGGGGGGGGTGCTCCCGGATCCGGGAGGAGTACCAAGTAGATTAAAAGCTCTCTGTGGTTTTGGTAGATGTGTGACCGATAGGTGCTGAAACATCTATTTGTTTTCCCACAGCCATTAACTCCACAGGTAATTAGAACATGTGGTTCATGCTGGTGATAGAGGACAATATGTGTGAGTCGTCTGGACACAGAGAAAGTTTGCTCGTTGCAAAGTGGACTATTGAATAGAGTTGGCATTCTTCAGAAAGATTGTGAACCTTGGAATGATGGGATGGAATCATGGAGATCATTGGTACTCAGACACTTGCAGACATCATCAAGGGACCAGTCTTCCACAGCCACACTCTAATTCAAGTTGACACTAAAAGCCTAAAGTGACATGTATTAGTGTTGAGGCTATAAAAACTATGCCAGAGCTGGTCAGGAAAGGTGAAGTTATCCGTCTCTTATTTATCTGACGTCATATTTCTGCCTGTCGTTAATAGTCTTTCATTTTATTTGTTTACTGGGATCCCCATGATCTGTTACAAAGCAGCAGCTACTCTTCCTGGGGTCCAACAACTATAAAGTTGTTTCCAGGTATATTAGACATCTCTTTACAGGACAATGGGACAGTGGTGGTAGCAGCAGCTACTCTTCCTGGGGTCCAACAACTATAAAGTTGTATCCAGGTATATTAGACATCTCTTTACAGGACAATGGGACAGTGGTGGTAGCAGCAGCTACTCTTCCTGGGGTCCAACAACTATAAAGTTGTTTCCAGGTATATTAGACATCTCTTTACAGGACAATGGGACAGTGGTGGTAACAGCAGCTACTCTTAAGATTTATTAGATTGATTTATTTATTAGATTGCGATGTGCTAAAGTTTACAGTCATGGACACCATGCAGACAGACTAGCGTAGAGACCCCAATCTGAGTGGCAGGCCTCTCTCTCTTTGTGTGGGACCATTGTTTGTTCCTCTGGCTCTTTTGATATTTCCTTTCTTCAGCCTTCTGCCTGGCTGGGTTATTATTAATACAAGAGATCAAAGGGACAACAGCACTGTGTGGAGTATGTGTGTCTGACAGACTGCCCCCCCCCCACACACACTTGTTTCTTGTTTGATAGTGTAATAGAGTCCAGCCATACCGTCTTGTGTCAAGGTTGTGTCTTGTTTTATTGGATTATTCACGGTTTGGTTTTGCACTACCCAGACTAGCCATACCCGGACTAACCATACCCAGGCTAGTCATACCCGGACTAACCATACCCAGGCTAGTCATACCCGGACTAACCATACCCAGGCTAGTCATACCCGGACTAACCATACCCAGGCTAGTCATACCCGGACTAACCATACCCAGGCTAGTCATACCCGGACTAACCATACCCAGGCTAGTCATACCCGGACTAACCATACCCAGGCTAGTCATACCCGGACTAACCATACCCAGGCTAACCATACCCAGGCTAGTCATACCCAGACTAACCATACCCAGGCTAACCATACCCAGACTAACCATACCCAGGCTAACCATACCCAGGCTAACCATACCCAGACTAACCATACCCAGGCTAGTCATACCCAGACTAACCATACCCAGGCTAGTCATACCCGGAATAACCATACCCAGGCTAGTCATACCCGGACTAACCATACCCAGACTAACCATACCCGGACTAACCATACCCAGACTAACCATACCCAGACTAACCATACCCAGGCTAACCATACCCAGGCTAACCATACCCAGGCTAGTCATACCCAGACTAACCATACCCAGACTAACCATACCCAGGCTAGTCATACCCAGACTAACCATACCCAGGCTAGTCATACCCAGACTAACCATACCCAGGCTAGTCATACCCAGACTAACCATACCCAGGCTAGTCATACCCAGACTAGTCATACCCAGGCTAACCATACCCAGGCTAACCATACCCAGGCTAACCATACCCAGACTAACCATACCCAGACTAGTCATACCCAGACTAACCATACCCAGGCTAACCATACCCAGGCTAACCATACCCAGGCTAACCATACCCAGGCTAACCATACCCAGGCTAACCATACCCAGGCTAACCATACCCAGGCTAGTCATACCCAGGCTAACCATACCCAGACTAGTCATACCCAGACTAACCATACCCAGGCTAGTCATACCCAGACTAGTCATACCCAGACTAGTCATACCCAGACTAGTCATACCCAGACTAGTCATACCCAGACTAACCATACCCAGACCCAGACTAACCATACCCAGACCCAGGCTAACCATACCCAGGCTAACCATACCCAGGCTAACCATACCCAGGCTAACCATACCCAGGCTAACCATACCCAGGCTAACCATACCCAGGCTAACCATACCCAGGCTAACCATACCCAGGCTAACCATACCCAGGCTAACCATACCCAGGCTAACCATACCCAGGCTAACCATACCCAGACTAACCATACCCAGACTAACCATACCCAGACTAACCATACCCAGACTAACCATGTTTGGACTCAGGCACGTGTTGCTCAGTCGTTTTGAAGAACTCACTATGGTGAACTTCTTTAGATGCTGAGTGCAGTGCCACACAGCCATGGACCAGCTCAGCTCAGCTGGTTGTTGGGAAGGGACGGAAAGCAAGTGGAGCAGACTGATTGTAGCTCAGAGGAGTGTGAATGTGGGACATTGATCATGCATGGGGACACTGGGGTGAGGAGCAGCCATACATGGCCATCGGGACACTGGCACCACAACGTCACTAGACGACCCAAGAAAGGACTAGTGGGTTTGAAACTAACCTAACAACAACGTTAGTCAAATGTTCCTCTAATGCTTTAACCCCCATTGCTTCCATAGGTTTAACCTCCAGCTCATCTGCATGGCTGAACCTTAGAAAGTTTTATAATGTGTTTAGATTCCACCCAATCTACCATGTCTCATAGAATTTGTCATTAAGACTTTAAAATATGAAAATGTTGTTGATGGAAGCGTTCGATGTTGCTTTGAGAGGGATGAAAAATAAGGAGCAACACAAATTGGCTCTTTGTTGAACCAGAACATTTGAAATGGTCCTCCTCTCTGATGACTCCATCACCACCACATCAACCATGGAAGCAGAACGGATCTCAAAGCCCCCCCTGAAGTAGCTCTTCCAGACCATGGCTCTGTTTCAATAGCCACACTACTATCAATACTACTATACCATCTACTTCAAATGATGCCATGTATTGGCCATGAATTCTAAGGACATTGGGACCACAGGAGGTTGGTGGCACCTTAATTGGGTAGGATGGACTTGTGGTAATGGCTGGAGCGGAATAGGTGGAATGGTATCAAATACATCAAACACATGGTTTCCATTATTATGAGCCGTCCTCCAATCAGCAGCCAGGTCCTGCAGTCCATGTCCACTGGAGAAGAAGTCCACTTAGACCACACCCACCCAGGCAGGAAGCAGAACCACTCCTGTACTACTCATTCAGGGACACTATGGGAATGTCATCATTCCTAGTTCCTCAACAGCTAAAGCTCTGAAAAACACACAGATCAGACACAAGCTATATTGATATTGAACTTGAAGAGAAATGCCTGGCTTGAGCTGCGTTAGCAGAATAGATAAACACATCTCAGGGAATGTTTTCCTAGACCTCTCTCTACAAGGTCAACACCTTCATAGAGCTCAGCCTCAACCGTGAAAACATAAACAATGTTTCCTCCAGTGAGCCGTTGAGACAGTTATTACAGCTGGGTGCCTCAGTGCAATAAAGTGGTATTTGTTGGTGCAGCAGGCTTTTATGATAAGACTGGACTGATTGAGGATAGGGCTCTGTGATAGAGGATAGATTGGGAAGATAGTGTCACAATTCTCTGGACAGATGGACCCCAGCTCCTGAGACCATAGGGAGAATTGACCAATAAATACACACCTGTAAGTGTGCACACACACACACACACACACACACACACACACACACACACACACACACACACACACACACACACACACACACACACACACACACACACACACGCACACACGTGCACACACACACTAAGGAAGGCAGACAATGAGGCAGGCATGCGCGCACACAAACACACACGGACAGAGCTGGACACACACACACAGATGGACAGTGCTGGACACACACACACAGATGGACAGTGCTGGACACACACACACACACACACACACAGATGGACAGTGCTGGACACACACACACAGATGGACAGTGCTGGACACACACACACACACACACACACACACACACACACACACACACACACACACACACACACACACACACAGATGGACAGTGCTGGACACACACACACACACACACACACACAGATGGACAGTGCTGGACACACACACACAGATGGACAGTGCTGGACACACACACACACACAGATGGACAGTGCTGGACACACACACACACACACACACAGATGGACAGTGCTGGACACACACATTTCATCAGGGCTGGGCGTTTAATAAGGGAGCAGATGCCATGAAAATAGACCCAGGAAAGAACCAAAGGCTATCACTCACTACTAATGATCCTGAACATGACAGATGCATTCCTCTGCCTGACACTTCTCAACACCTCTCATCTCATCCATATGGAGCATCTATATGCACAGTCACACCACACATACATCACAGTGTACACACGTGTACATCCACAACAAGCTACACATCTCAATCTCTTAACATGCTCCTCACATGAAACCCAACATAATGTACCTCTCAAGGAGATACCACATTTGAAGGTCCCTGCTTGGATTTTGAACTCATACACCTATATACATAGTCGGTCCATTTTGACACAGGGGACGAAGGAAAGAGAGATGGGGGAACGAGATACGCATCCAACTGGAATAGGGTGTGTAGGAGACCAAATCTCCCAAGCCCCCCCCATCATCATCATTATCTTCATCATCACCTCAGAGTTGGCATATCATCAGTTACACCCTCCAGCTCTCTGACATATCAGTCAACATCCTCATCCCTCACCACAGCAGCAGTATCCCAGCTCTGATCACCCACAGCACACAGAGGATTCACCAGCAGGGCAGTTCTCCCCTGATTCTCCTTCTCCTCCCAGCAATCAACACAGCAAAATCATTCTGGATCGCTTCCCTGGGTGCATCACTCACACAAGACCCTGAACGTCATTCCCACTTCGTCTGACTCCCAGCAGCATCGCTCTCACATGCACCGCTTTCATCCTCTATCATTTCTCTTAGCGCCGTCCCCGTGAGACAGACCCTCTCCGATACCCACCCCCCAACCCCACTTCAACCACCCTACCGCTCTGAGACCCCTCTCCCGGTCTCCAACTCATCCACCCAGCAGACAGAAAGGATGGGAAAAGAGCAGTCTACTGTACGCACGCTGACGATCCTCTCGGAGGTGCCCCCTCGGGAGACAGTGGTCCCGTTGAGTCCCACCAGAGAGGGCAGTGTCTGGGACATCCAGTTGGTCACCATGGCCATGGTGCTGAGCACCGCCCCGATCTTCAGCAGCGGCACGCTCATTTCGCCTGTCCCCCCACCTCCACACCGCTCTGCGCTCTTCAGCCCCTACCACCCCCCTGCCCTGCACTCTTCCACCTCTCCTCCGCTCAGATCACCCCACTCTGCCTGCCTGCACAGGGACCAGTTAGTCAGCCAGGCAGGAGCAGAGAACCAGGCGGACAGGCAGTTAGCCAGAGACACAGCCCCAGCACGGTGGCTCTCTCCTCAGCCCAGGGAAGAAACTAGAGCAGCCCTGATAACCACAGACCCAGGCTTAGTCAGTCAGTCAGCCAGCAGTAGAACCAGAGAGCGGGTCAGAGGAGGACAGCAGCTCACATCCAGCAGCAGCATCACACTGGGTCTATCTGTCTGAGAGCAACTGCCTGTCAGAGCCTCCCTCTCCCTCGCTCGCTCTCTCAAGATACAGAGCTGCGCATTGGCTGCCTCCCTCTCTCGTCCCCTCCCTGGCTGCCTCCCTCTCTCTCTCTCCTCCAAGGCTGCCTCCCTCTCTCTCCTCCAAGGCTGCCTCTCTCTCATCCCCTCCCTGGCTGCCTTCCTCTCTACTCCCTGGCTGTCAGCCTCTCCTCCCTTACTCCAGTCTTTCTTTAGATGCTTTACATCCCTCCTTTCTTTTTAGTCTCTCCCTCTCTTTCACGCCTTCTATCGCAGTTCTCTCCTGACTCTTTAGCGTGTTCATTGAAAAGCACACAGTCACAGAGAGAGACGATGACACTGTGGAGGGAGGCTGCAAGGGTATGTAGATGAGTGCAGACAAGACAGGACAGGACATTCAGTGTTCAACACCATGACTGTGTTGGGTTCCATTACTCTGTCCAACTCACAGCTAGCCTGCAGCCTGTTCAGAGGCATCACCTCATACACATCCCCCTCTCTACTCAGATGGACTGGAGGAAGAGGAGGAAGATGCAAGCAGGGTGAGTATTAATGAGGAAGATGAGGGAGAGGAAGAAGAGGGAGAGGAGGAGAAGGAGCAGGCTGCGTGGTGAGGGTATAATGAAGAGGATGAGGGTGAGGAAGAAGGAGAAGAGGCAAGCAGGGTGGGTATTAATGAGGAAGAGGAGGGAGAGGAAGAAGAGGAGGGTATTAATGTGGAAGGAAGTGGAAGAGGCTGCATGGTGAGATGGACATAAGGAGGAAGAGGGCAATTAGGGAGAGGATGAGGTGTAAGTAGGCATTCATGGCAGGGTAATAATGAGGAAGAGGAACGAGGTGTTCCAGCCCACAGCTCCTCCTCTCCTCCTGACAGCCCATCAGTTACCCTGCTTCCTGACTCTTCCTTAATCACCCTGTAATATGCACTCAACCGCTACAGCCCCGCTCGCCACTGCACACACACACACACACACACACACACACACACACACACCTCTGACTGTTACTGGCACACACTCCCCCACACTGCTATCTTTTAACTCAAGCTGAACGAACCCCCCTCTCTCAAAGTACTGGACATGCGAGGAGCTTTCAGTGTGGACCTAACTAACTAAACGAGTTGATGAAATAGAAAGTTAATCAATAATAGGTAGGTAATTATAGAAGTGGAGAAAATTGGAAGCCTAATGGATCCGACTGTGAAATGAAGTAGGAATTAACAGGCTTTTCATGGAGCAAAATGGCTGCCATGTCGTGCATCACCCAGGTGGGTGCTACAGAGTGGGGGTGGTGGAGTGAGTATGTGGAAACCATGTAAAGCAGTTGATCATCATCATTGTCATCAGATCGTGGTTGTTGTCATCATTACTTTCTCTTGTGAAACTATTTCTTGAACCAGGCAAGTGTCATGTTTCAGAACTTCTGCTTACTCTGCCCATAGAATATGGTGTCAGTTTACCCTGTAGGGATTATGCATCAGCATCAAATGACCCTCTAAAACAGCAGCCACTCATAATGATGACAGACTGCCTGGGTATGACAGTATGCCCATGTCATCTCCTCTCCTCTTTGTGTATGGTGACTGATTGATCTTGTCAGACAAGCCTCTCCTACCCAGATACCAGGGGCTGGGGAGATGGTGAGTGATATGGGGTTTGCTGTTTGGGGCCATGGGTTGACATGTTATGAGAGGAGACAGCTTGCTGAGCTCCATCCAAGACATGTCAGGCCTCCTCAGCTCACCTGCTTGTTCTCTCTCTCCCACTCTGCCTCTCCAGCCTATTGCTGTGACAAGGCTGCCCTCAAGTGGCCAGTAGGAGCATTACAGCTGTTCAGCTCACACCCATTTGCTTGAGGCCAATCAGCCTTTGACAATTACTGCCTCGCCGGTGTTTACCCGATGGTGGTGACACATGATTGTCACAGTTTTGTATCATGATGGCATGTGAAGGATGAATTGAGTCACACATCCTCTCTTTAGAATAATCTGTTGTAATGGTTCTATATTTACTATGCTTTCCCTTCTAGGCTGTCGTATGATGCATTTATACATGTAGCTAGACTATTCACAGATCACACACACACAGGTCCCTGCAGGATCTTTACCTTACCCTGTATATGAAAGAGTAAAAGATCACAGCAAAGCAGACAGAAATACCCCTAGTCTAGTTGAACCTGAGTATGAGTGGGCTGGGGATTGCCAGGGACCTCACAATACGATAATATCCTGATACGGTGACAGGTAGCCTAGAGGTTAGAATGTTGGGCCAGGAACCCAACGGTCGCTAGTTCAAATCCCTGATCAGACGGGGTAAAAAAATCTGTTTATGTGCCCTTGAGAAAGGCACTTAATCCTAATTGTTGCTGTTGATAATGGCTGACCCTGGCCATGACCCTAAAATCTGTCTCAGGGAGAGTGGGATATGCAAAAAACACATCTCCATTTCATACATGTGTATAATACACACTTGTACATGTGTGGAACAGGACTAATCTAAGCACCCATTAAATTATTATTACTTAGGTGCCGATACGATATGTATACTGCGATTTTATTGTGATTTGATGTTCCAAAAATATTGCTCACCATGTGACAGTGGCGGTCGGTGCCGTTTATGATGAGGGAGGACGAATTGAAATGTTTTTATGAGCATGGCCTTATTTCTATTACAGCATATTGGATAACTGTCTTTCATACTTCACCCAGCTCAATGTAACATGGATAGGCTTAGGCTACTACATGTAGGCGCACAGGTCCAGAGAAGTCAGAGTAATGAAGGTGACAGACAGTGACACATTCAATGCCGCCTTGCACACTCTTGCCTGCATCAAACTGATCTAGGGTGTAATCATTAGTCCAACAGTTGCAAACGAGAGTTTCTATTGGACATACTCCGGTATGTTTATTCCCGTTCCGTTGCTTCCGTTTAAGAAAGGCTTTTCAACAGAATCGGCAGAATGAATACATCCCTGATCACATGCAAACACAGAATTAGTAGCCACATATAAACCGCGTGATCCCTTTGTTCAATGTAGCCTATATATACACTCTGAACAAAAATATAAAACGCAACACGCAACAATTTCAAAGATTTTACTGAGTTACAGTTTATAAGGAAATCAGTTAATTTAAATAAATGAATTAGGCCCTAATCTATGGATTTTACATGACTGCAAATACAGATATGCATCTGTTGGTCACAGATACCTTAAAAAAAAGATAGGGTCGTGGATCAGAAAACCAGTCAGTATCCGGTGTGACCACCATGTCCCTCATGCAGCGCGACACAGCTCCTTCCTATAGAATTGATCAGGCTGTTGATTGTGGCCTGAGGAATGTTTTCCCACTCCTCTTCAATGGCTGTGTAAAGTTTCTGGATATTGGCGGGAAATGGAACAGGCTGTCGTACACGTCAATCCACAGCATCCCAAACATGCTCAATGGGTGACATGTCTGGTGAGTATGCAGACCATGGACATGTTTCAGCTTCCAGGAATTGTGTACAGATCCTTGCGACATGGGGCCATGCATAATCATGCTGAACATGAGGTGATGGCGGCGAATTAATGGCACAACAATGGGCCTCAGGATCTCATCACGGTATCTCTGTGCATTCAAATCGATAAAATGTAATTGTGTTGGTTGTCCGTAGCTTATGCCTGCCCATACCGTAACCCCAACACCACCATGGGGCACTCTGTTCACAACGTTGACATCAGCAAACCGCTCGCCCACACGATGCCATACAAGCTGTCTGCCTGCTGGCCGGTACAGTTGAAACCCAGGATTAATCCGCGTAGAGCACACTTCTCCAGCGTGCCAGTGGCCATCGAAGGTGAGCATTTGCCAACTGAAGTCGGTTACGACGCTGAACTGCAGAGTGGGGAAAGGGGGAAGACACTGGTGAGGACGGCAAGCATACAGTTTCTGACAGTTTGTGCAGAAATTCTTTGGTTGTGCAAATGCAGTTTCATCAGCTGTCCGGGTGGCTGGTCACTGACTATCCCGCAGATGAAGATCCCGGATGTGGAGGTCCTGGGCTGGACTGGTTACATGTGAGGCCGGTTGGACGTACTGCCAAATTGACTAGAACGGAGGCAGCTTATTGTAGAGAAATGATCTGACAACAGCTCTGGTGGACATTGCTGCAGTCAGCAGGCCAATTGCACGCGCCCTCAAAACTTAAGGCATTGTGTTGTCTGACAAAACTATACATTTTAGAGTGCCTTTGGATCATCTTGGCAAATGAGAAATGCTCCCTAACAGCGATGTGAACAAGTTTGTGCATCAAATTTGAGAGAAATAAGCTTTTTGTGCTTGTCTAAAATTTTGGGGATCTTTTATTTCAGCTCACAAAACATGGGACCAATGCTTTACATGTTGCGTTTATATTTTTGTTCAGTATAATTCCATTTCTCTCCTCCTCTCACCTTTTCCCTTCGCTTGTGGACTTCAGTGCACAATACAACAGCTGTTTGTGAACACCTTGACAAGCCAAACTTTCCTATCATAACCGCAACACACAGCCTACATCGTTGCCACCATATTAAGGTCATAGTCAACATAGCTACTAGAACTAACACATTAGTAAACCCGCTACAATCATACAGCAGTTTAGCAGTTAAAGTGGCGGGCCCCGGTGGAAGCTCTTAGAAGAGTTCCATTGTTGGAAAGCCATAGCCAGCTAGCTAACATAGCATCCTTCTGTTTGAACCGTGTGTTTGAGTAGGCTAAACTAGATAGTTACATTCGCTAGCCAAGTAAGTGAAAGTAAAAAATATATACTATGAAATTAAGGCTCTCTCTCTCTCTTGCTTCTCCTGTTCAACTATTGTCTTTCTCTCTCTTTGAGTGAACTACATTTTATGGACTGCAGTGCTAGCTAGCTGTAGCTTAAGCTTTCAGTACTAGATTAATTATCTGATCCTTTTGATTGGGGGGACAACATCTCAGTTCATGCTGCAAGAGCTCTGATAGGTCAGAAGATGTCCTCCGGGAAGTTATCATAATTACTGTGTAAGTCTATGGAAGGGGGTGAGAACCATGAGCCTCCAGGTTTTGTATTGAAGTCAATGTACCCAGAGGAGGACAGAAGCTAGCTGTCCTCCAGCTACACCATGGTTCTACCCTACAGAGTGCTGTTGAGGCTACTGTAGACCTTCATTACTAAACAGTGTGTTTTAATCAATTAGTTGGTGACATTTGAATAATATTTAATATATTTTTATCAAAAAATTTAAACTTTTGTAATGTTTCACTGAGGAAGATGGAAGAGAGAGCATGATAACATGAGTTTATCAATAATGTAAATAAAAGTGCTGAAAACACGTTGGCTCACTATTTGAAAATAGTTTTGGGGTTATGTATTGTGTGTAATACAGCATGTGTAAGCAACACATCATACATGTGTTAGTGTCCATGGCCACCGGATGGCAGCAAGAGGTTTAAAGAGATGATTTAAATAAAGAGACAAATGTATCACTGACAACCTTGTCATACTAGTACATGTTTCTACAGAACGGATCTGCCGAATCTCTACTGAGCTCTAGTGTGTAAGACAGATATGCAAGATGAACTAGACACAGTATCGGGGGAAGCAAGGTTTACTGGGAACATAATAACATCTGCCATATCTATTAGAGGAGAATCTACGCAATTCAGTAAACCCACTGTCAGACTAAAGTTTGCACTAGTATGATCCGACAAGCTTTAAGCAACTATTGTCTCCCGTCTGGACTACTACAACTCGCTGTTGGCTGGGCTGCCCGCTTGTGCCATCAAACCCCTGCGACTTATATAGAACTCCACAGCCCGCCTGGTGTTCAACCTTACCAAGTTCTCCCATGTCACCCCACTCCTCCACTGGATTCCAGTCAAAGCTCGCATCCACTACAAGACCATAGTGTTTGCCTACGGAGCAGCAAGAGGAACTGCCGCTCCCTACCTTCAGGCTATGCTACACCCCAACCAGAGTACCCTGATTCTGCCACCTCTTGTCTCTTGGGCAGTTCCAACTCAGCCCAGTCCAAGTTCTTCTCTGTCCTGGCACCCCAATGGTGGAACCAGCTTCATCCTGAGAGTCCCTGCCCATCTCCCAAAAACATGAAACATCTGAAACCCTACCTCTTCAAAGAGTATATTAAATAATCCCACAACCCCCCCCCCCCAAAAAGTGCCTTTTGTAAACTAACACTTGCCCATTGACAGCCCATCCCACCCATCTCTACTGATAGCTACTTGATTGAGTACAAATGTACTATGACTGTGCTATGTGGTTGTCCCACCAAGCTATCTTAAGATGAATGCACTAACTGTCAGTTGCTCTGGATAAAAAAGTCTGCTAAATGACTAAAATGTCAAATGTAATGTAAAGCCATTCTGACATTTTACCTCCTTCTCCCGTTCTCTCCATTTCTCTACTCTCCTCCTCCATTTCTCTACTCTCCTTCTCTCTACTTTCCTTCTCTACTCTCCTCCCGTTCTCTATTTCTCTACTCTCCTTCTCTCTCTATTTCTCTACTCTCCTTCTCTCTCTATTTCTCTACTCTCCTTCTCTCTCTATTTCTCTACTCTCCTCCCGTTCTCTACTCTCCTGTTCTCTACTCTCCAGTTCTCTCCTGTTCTCTACTCTCCTGTTCTCTACTCTCCTGTTCTCTAGTCTCCTGTTCTCTACTCTCCTGTTCTCTAGTCTCCTGTTCTCTAGTCTCCTGTTCTCTAGTCTCCTGTTCTCTAGTCTCCTGTTCTCTAGTCTCCTTCTCTCTCTACTCTCCTTCTCTCTCTACTCTCCTTCTCTCTCTACTCTCCTTCTCTCTCTACTCTCCTCCATTTCTTTACTCTCCATCTCTCTTTTTTCTCTATATTTCCCCCAGACTTCCTTTTTCTCTACTGACCTTCTTTCGCTCTCTCCTTCTCTCGCTCCCTCCCCCCCTTGCCTGGCTACCCAAACTTCTTGCTAGGCCAAACAACAGGTCCACTGACGGTTTCTTCTCCACAAAGAGTCTGGATCTGAGTACCTACCTGACAATTTCTAGAACGCAAACACATTCTAACCGTTCTGATTGGTCCCATATACCGATGGATTGGGTCAGAGCCAGAACACACGTAGGTAAAGCGATGTTTGGAAAATTTGTCATTGGCTTTGATACTCTGATTGGTAAGAGATGATCCAATCGCTGATGACTGGTTTGTACAGCACCCCTGATTTTGACGTCAGCACAAACAGCTTCAACTATGGCAGTCTCAGACTGAAGTACAGTATGTGGCAAACATAGAGCAGAGGAATAATTCAATTTGAGTCGCCAGGCAATCCCCTCTCTCGCCCCCTCTCTCCCTTCCTGTCTCTCTCTGCCCTGTGGCCATGGTGAAATGGCATCACATCTCTGCATTCTACTTGTGTCCTGTAGGCCTCTCATTCCTTCTATTTCTGTCCAGAGCTCTTAAACTCTCATTAATGATATTAACCATATTCTCTCACATCCACATCCTCCAATACATGTCTGCATGCATACTGTACATATCACTACAACCAACTCACGTCTTCCCACATGCAACAAGACCAAATAGGATGATACACATCTAATGAAAAATTCCATTGTCGTTGCCCATGGCCATTTTCTATAAAGGGCATTTTTAATCAGTTCCTACTGTGAGAATGCCCACCAACAACAGAAATGGCAGTATCTGTGTATCGCCCATGGAGGGCAGCAAAGCACCGCTGAGCCCCGAGCTATAAACGGTCTGAGACAACACTCAATACTGCCTCGCTGCGGATTAGACCGCAGACAACTGCATCAATCACACGTATTGACGAGTTACACATGCACCATGAACACAGCTTCTGTCCAGCTCCTCTCTGTCAGTCATAGCTTGAATATCACCTCACACTTCTTCTGTTGAAACAAACTCAATCCAAGCAACAGTACTAGAGACCAAGGCCTTGTCCAAAATGGTATCCTATTCCCTATGGGCCCTGATCAAAAGTAATGCACTATTTAAAAAAATAGGGTGCCATTTGGCCACATCCCAAGACTCATTACCACAGCTAAGAGTTGCAGTATAGCTAAGAGCTATTCCTACTGTGTAAGATATGAGTGGTTTCATTCTAAGAATACTGCCTATTTATTATGAGTCATTATTCATTACATTTGATCACAGCCATGGAGGCCCACTTGCCTTCCTAGGAAATCACGATCAACATCAGTCCAAACTAAGCATGCTCTCATTTCCATGGCAATGGTTTCAAATGGCATAAATATAGCCAAAGTTCAGAGAGGATGGCATGCTTGGTGCTATAAGACGGAGTGGATAGGGAACTATCCCTATGGGGTTAACAACCATGGCATTTAGAACCACACAGGGACCACAAGGGGACCACGCTTACATGCATCATGCATTGACCCCTGCGACCACATCATATTGAACTCATTCAATAAATGTCACCGCAAAGGAAGTGCTGTCATGTCACACGCAGACCGCAAAGCATCAACTGATATGATATGACAAGACATGGTATGCAGCTGACATGTAGACCATACATTTAACGTGCATGTATGTATGTATGTATGTATGTATGTATGTATGTATGTATGTATGTATGTATGTATGTATGTATGTATGTATGTATGTATGTATGTATGTACAGCCTCCATATTTTTGATGTGCGTGATAACGTTCCATTTAGTCCATTCCAGCCATTAAAATGAGCCCCGGCCTCCTATAGATCATCCCACCAGCCTCCTCTGATACACATACCTGAGTGTCTGTGCCTCTCCATTGAGCTGTGAAGTATGTATCCTGTAATCATTGTTGCCACAGTGGCGTGTGAAGGAGAGAGCTGGCCAACAATACATCACCACACTAGAGTCTCTGTATCTGTATATAGGCCTACTGCAGACAGAGTAGACTGAGGTGGGTTGTGGGAGAACTGAAGTCATCAGTAAATGTGTCTGAATCCTCTAAATGACTATGACAGATTTGTATTGCTGTCTGTTGATGACTGCTCCTACTGACCCGTGTGGGGTAGGATTCACATGATAGACTCATAACTCCACGGTTACTATTAGTGGGAGTTTTCAGTGGGGGTCTGGCTGACTGTTAAAGCGCTAAATGGCTGACAAGCAGCAGGGAACTCACACGCGTCAGACCCTGCATCAGTATCAGCCAGAGAAAAGCTATGTAACGTCATGAAAAGAGATGCAATCATGGCATGGCAATCAGCCACCATGTATCCTGCTTCACTTGTTACAGTGGCACTGCCCGTCATCCTGTATAAGCTACCTACTTATGTCCCGTGCCCATTGGAGCAAGCAGGGCTCAATGCAACCACTTACTGTAGCAGCTAATGTCCCTGCCTGCATGTATCCATCCCACACACAATTACCAGGATCACCTCCCTATTCACTGCACCTCCATGACCCAATTACCATCTAGCCATCAGCCCGGGACACTGAACCACAGAACACTCGTTGTGGCGCATCAGAACAGGGAAAAAAGCCAGTGCCATGTGCTGACCTTTCCCTGCATCCAGCTAATCAAACACTGACTCTGCGGCGGTCAGTCTGGGGAGTGGGGGGCTATTCTAGTAAATGTAGTAATTACTGGCAGCGAATTGGGAGTCTTAAGCCTGACTGACTGAAAGGTAGCTGAGGCTGAAAAGAAAAGCTTATAATTGAGGCTGCCCCCCCATGGCCTCTCACTCTGCCTCATCAAAAACGCCCTTCACTCCCGCTCACCGCTTGTGGCGCTGGCGTTGTCACTGCTATCTCTCAGAATAATTGGCTTTCCCCATTCAAAGCTCCAACGATAGATCACTCCTTTCCTCTTTCAGGAGGCCCAGCTTGCTTCTCCAGTCCAAATGGTGTGACATTTTTAGACAATCCGCAGTCTATAGTGCATCGTCACCCGCAAGGCTACTGTTTATAGGCCTACAATAGTCTCTCGATACTCTCAACCCACCTGTTACAGAGAGGACTCTTCAAAGTATCTGTTCATTATTGTTGTGGATATCATAGTGTCACACCCTGATCTGTTTCACCTGTCTTGTCTCCACCCAACTCCAGGTGTAGCCCATCTTCCTCATTAACCCCAGTGTATTTATACCTGTGTTCTCTGTTTGTCTGTTGCCAGTTCGTTTTGTCCGTCAAGCCTACCAGCGTTTTTCCCCTTGCTCCTGTCTTTTTCTATAGTTCCTGTTTTCCCGATTTTTACCATTCTGCCTGTCCTGACCCTGAGCCTGCCTGCCGTTCTGTACCTTGTCACACTGCCCTGGATTATTGAACTCTGCCTGCTCTGACCCTGAGACTGCCTGCCGTTCTGGACCTTTTGCATCCTATCTGGATTACTGACCTCTGCCTGCCCTTGACCTGTCGTTTTGCCTGCCCCCTGTTCTAGTAATAAACTCTTGTTATTTCGACACTGTCTGCATCTGGGTCTTCCCTAAAACGTGATAATGGAGGGTGATTGTACTGTAATGACTTGAAGCTTTCTTTCAGCAACCTTTTCATATACAGAACATTTAATATAAAAGCCTGGAGATTATTTCAAAAGCCTACCACCGCGCCAGTCAGGCATCTCCTCAGACAGCTGGTGGGCCAACGGTTTCCTGTCTGTCTGTAGTACCTCATTCCCTCTCCACCTGAGGCAATGTTCACACATGTCAACCAAGAGCAAAGTGAAGGTATTGAAGTGATTAGCTAATCACTATGGGGCATTACACAGAGAAGGCAAAGAAAAGAGAAAGACAGGGAGGGAGAGTGCAAGTATAGGTATCTGCAACCCAATATGGCGACCGGAGTATGTGTGAGTGGGTGTGTCGAAAGAAGTGGCTGTATGGGAAAGCAAATCAGCTAATTGGGCAGATTTGATGCCACTCAAGACCGTTTTGCGTGGCTGATTGGGCTGCACTACAAGTCAATAGTACGCCGGCGGGAGCTACGCGGCCATTTTGTTCTCTCACATGATTTCATTTCAAGTAGGATAGCAGCCTACACAAGAAATAACTAATATTGATAACCATCTAGATGTCACCTACTACTCAATAATGAGGGCATGAATGGCAACCACACGGCAATAACACCAGGACACAGTGCCCTTCGCTCCTGCTTGACAAGCACTACAGTCTGGCAACGGCGTGAAAAGTAGGTACCTATAGCCAATGTCAGGGTGATAGTCACAGTAAGCATACACATAACACATGAAGCAAAAGTACACCCATCATCAATACTTTTAATCAAAAATTAACAATCATCATTTCTATAACTGAAAATATAAAATTATTTGTTGTAAAACTAACATTGAAATACGACTCAGACTCATCCTCTGGCTTGAAAACAGAAGTCTAAACTCTTGCGGTACAGTCTCTCAATGTACGGCTCAATAAAAACCGTCTAACTACAGAGTTTCTAAACCATACTCTTCTGTCCGTGACTATGGGCTATGTAGTTCTGTGACTATGGGTTAAGTACTGTAGTTATGTTACTATGGGATATGCAGTTCAGTTACTATGGGCTATGTACTGTAGTTCTGTGACTATGTGCTATAGTTCTGTGACTATGTGCTATGTACTATGTTCTGTGACTATGGGCTATGTACTGTAGTTCTGCAATATACTGTATGGGCTTTGTAGTTCTGTGACTACAGTTGAAGTCGGACGTTTACATACATCTTAACCAAATACATTTAAACTCAGTTTCACAATTCCTGACATTTAATCCTAGTAAAAAATTCCTGTCTTAGGTCAGTTAGGATCACCACTTTATTTTAAGAATGTGAAATGTCAGAAAAATAGTTGAGAGAATGATTTCAGCTTTTATTTCTTTCATCACATTCCCAGTGAGTCAGAAGTTTACATACACTCAATTAGTATTTGGTAGCATTGTCCTTAAATTGTTTAACTTGGGTCAAATGTTTTGGGTAGTCTTCCACAAGCTTCCCACAATAAGGGGTGACTTTTGGCCCATTCCTCCTGACATAGCTGGTGTCACTGAGTCATGTTTGTAGGCCTCCTTGCTCGCACACGCTTTTTCAGTTCTGCCCACAAATGTTCTATAGGAATGACGTCAGGGCTTTGTGATGGCCACTCCAATACCTTGACTTTGATGTCCTTGAGCCATTTTGCCACAACTTTGGAAGTATGCTTGGGGTCATTGTCCATTTGGAAGACCCATTTGCTACCAAGATTTAACTTCCTGACTGATGTCTTGAGATGTTGCTTCAATATATCCACATCATTTTCCTGCCTCATGATGCCCTCTATTTTGTGAAGTGCACCAGTCCCTCCTGCAGCAAAGCACCCCCACAACATGCTGCCACCTCCGTGCTTCACGGTTGGGATGGTGATCTTCGGCTTGCAAGCCTCTCCCTTTTTCCTCCAAACATAACGATGGTCATTATGGCCAAACAGTTCTATTTTTGTTTCATCAGACCAGAGGACATTTCTCCAAAAAGTACAATCTTTGTCCCCATGTGCAGTTGCAAACCATAGTCTGGCTTTTTTATGGCGGTTTTGGAGCAGTGGCTTCTTTCTTGCTGAGCAGCCTTTCAGGTTATGTCGATATAGGACTCGTTTACTGTGGATATAGATACTTTTGTACCGGTTTCCTCCAGCATCTTCACAAGGTCCTTTGCTGTTGTTCTGGGATTGATTTGCACTTTTCGCACCAAAGTACGTTCATCTCTAGGAGACAGAACAAGTCTCCTTCCTGAGCGGTATGACAGCTGCGTGGTCCCATGGTGTTTATACTTGCGTACTATTGTTTGTACAGATGAACCTTCAGGCGTTTGGAAATTGCTCCCAGGGATGAATCAGACTTGTGGAGATCTACAATTTTTTTCTGAGGTCTTGGCTGATTTATTTTGATTTTCCCATGATGTCAAGCAAAGAGGCACTGAGTTTGAAGGTAGGCCTTGAAATACATCCACAGGTACACCTCCAATTGACTCAAATGATGTCAAGTAGCCTATCAGAAGCTCCTAAAGCCATGACATCATTTTCTGGAATTTTCCAAGCTGTTTAAAAGGCACAGTCATGTATGTAAACTTCTGACCCACTAGAATTGTGATATAGTGAATTATAAGTGAAATAATCTGTCTGTAAACAATTGTTGGAAAAATGACTTGTGTCATGCACAAAATAGATGTCCTAACCGACATGCCAAAACTACAGTTTGTTTAACAAGAAATTTGTGGAGTGGTTGAAAAACGAGTTTTAATGACCCCAACCTAAGTGTATGTAAACTTCCGACTTCAACTGTATATGCTATGTACTGTAGTACATAGCATCTGTGACTATGTGCTATATACTGTAGTTATGTTACTATGTGCTGTGTAGTTCTGTTACTATGGGCTATGTCAGGGGTCGGCAACATGTTTTTTTGGCCCCCCCCAAAAGTTTTTTGTAAAACATTTATATATTTTTTGGGGTACAAAAAAAAAGACTAAAATCACCAGGAATTCAGCTAAAAATGTGTTTAAATTTAGGAAATCTGTTCCCAAGTATTCCCACAAATAGAAAAAGAGACTTGATCGTGTCTCAATGTAATCAAGATATGAAATTAATGTTATTTTCAAATACCATCTCTCTTTGGGCTTCGTTGTGGTCAATTTGCAGTGTACAAAATGATTAAATATGTTCTGGCTGCCCGACCATCCATTCTGACACAATCGATCTACAGATTATTCCTAGTTGCCTACCCCTGGGCCATGGGGTTCTGTGACTATGGGCCATGGGGTTCTGTGACTATGGGCCATGGGGTTCTGTGACTATGGGCCATGTAGTTCTGTGACTATGGGCCATGTAGTTCTGTGACTATGGGCCATGTAGTTCTGTGACTATGGGCCATGTAGTTCTGTGACTATGGGCCATGTAGTTCTGTGACTATGGGCCATGTAGTTCTGTGACTATGGGCCATGTAGTTCTGTGACTATGGGCCATGTAGTTCTGTGACTATGGGCCATGTAGTTATGTGACTATGGGCCATGTAGTTATGTGACTATAGGCAATGTACAGTAAGCTCCAGAAGTATTGGGACAGTGACACATTTTTGGTTATTTTGGCTCTGTACTTCAGCACATTGGATTTGAAATGATACAATGACTATGAGGTTCAAGTGGAGACTGTCAGCTTTCATTTGAGGGTTTTTACATCCATATCGGGTGAAATTACAGCACTTCTTGTACTGTACATAGTCCCCCATTTTAGGAGACCAAAAGTATTGGAACAAATTCACTTATATGTGTATTAAAGTAGTAAAACGTTTAGTATTTTGGTCCCATATTCATAGAACGCAATGACTACATCAAACTTGTAACTACAAATTTGTTGGATGCATTTTCTGTTTGTTTTGGTTGTGTTTCAGATTATTTTGTGCCCAATAGAAATTAATGGTAAATAACGTATTGTGGAGTCACTTTTATTTAACTAGGCAACATTTATTGAACTATTTAACGCCCTATGGGACTCAGCCGGTTGTAATACAGCCTGGAATTGAACCAGGGTCTGTAGTGATGCCTCTAGCACTGAGATGCAGTGCCTTAGACCGCTGCACCACTCAGGAGCCTCCAGTGTAGTGCAGAATAAAATATACACTTGTACATTAATGTGAATGCTACCATGATTATGGATATTCCTGAATGAATCGTGAATAATGAGTGAGAAATTTACAGATGTACAAATATCATACCCCCAAGACATGCTAACTTCTCACCATTACAATAACAGGGGAGGTTAGCATTTTGGGGGGACTATGATATTTGTGCGTCTGTAACTTTCTCACTCATCATTATTCACGATTCATTCAGGATTATCCAAAACACCCTCTAATTAAAGCTGACAGTCTCCACTAGAACGTCATAGTCATTGTATCATTTCAAATCCACAGTGTTGGAGTACAGAGCCAAAACAATCAAAATGTGTCACTGTCCCATTACTTTCGGAGCTCACTGTAGTTCTATGACTCTGGGCTATGCAGTTCTGTGACTATGAGCTATGTAGTTCTGTGACTATGGGCAATGCAGTTCTGTGACTATGGGCTATGCAGTTCTGTGACTATGGGCTATGCAGTTCTGTGACTTTTATTTTACCCTTATTTAACCAGGTAGGCCGGTTGAGAACGAGTTCTCATTTACAACTGCCACCTGGCCAAGATAAAGCAAAGCAGTGAGACACATACAACAACACAGAGTTACACATGGAGTAAACAAACATACAGTCAATAACACAATAACATCTATATACAGTGTGTGCAAATGTGGTGAGATAAGGGAGGTAAGGCAATAAATAGGCCATAGTGGTGAAATCATTACATTTTAGCAATTAAACACTGGAGTGATAGATGTGCAGATGATGATGTGCAAGTAGAGATACTGGGGTGCAAAGGAGAAAAATAATAATAATAACAGTATGGGGATGAGGTAGTTGGATGGGCTATTTACAGATGGGCTATGTTCAGGTGCAGTGATCTGTGAGCTGCTCTGACAGCTGGTGCTTAAAGTTAGAGAGGGAGATATGAGTCTCCAGCTTCAGTGATTTTTGCAATTTGTTCCAGTCATTGACAGCAGAGAACTGTAAGGAAAGGCGGCCAAAGGAGGAATTGGCTTTAGGGGTGACCAGTGAAATATACCTTCTGGAGCGCGTGTTACGGGTGGGTGCCGCTATGGTGACCAGTGAGCTGAGATAAGGCTGGGCTTTACCTAGCAAAGACTTTGATGACCTGGAGCCAGTGGGTTTGGCGACGAATATGAAGCGAGGGCCAGCCAACGAGAGCATACAGGTCGCAGTGGTGGGTAGTATATGGGACTTTGGTGACAAAACAGATGGCACTGTGATAGACTGCATCCAATTTGCTGAGTAGAGTGTTGGAGGCTATTTTGTAAATGACATTGCCGAAGTCAAGGATCGGTAGGATAGTCAGTTTTATGAGGGTATGTTTGGCAGCATGAGTGAAGGATGCTTTGTTGCAAAATAGGAAGCCGATTCTAGATTTAATTTTGGATTGGAGATGCTTAATGTGAGTCTGGAAGGAGAGTTTACAGTCTACCCAGACACCTAGGTATTTGTAGTTGTCCACATATTCTAAGTCAGAACCGTCCAGAGTAGTGATGCTAGTCGGGCGGGCAGCGATCGGTTGAAGAGCATGCATTTACTTTTACTTGCATTTAAGAGCAGTTGGAGGCCACGGAAGGAGAATTGTATGGCATTGAAGCTCGTCTGCAGGTTAGTTTACACACTGTCCAAAGAAGGGCCAGAAGTATACAGAATGGTGTCATCTGCGTAGAGGTGGATCAGAGAATCACCAGCAGCAAGAGCAACATAACTGATGTACAGTATATAGAGAAAAGAGTCGCCCGAGAATTGAACCCTGTGGCACCTCCATAGAGACTGCCAGAGGTCCGGACAACAGGCCCTCCGATTTGACACACTGAACTCGATCTGAGAAGTAGTTGGTGAGCCAGGCGAGGCAGTCATTTGAGATACCAAGGCTGTTGAGTCTGCCGATAAGAATGTACTATGGGCTATGTAGTTCTGTGACTAAGGGCTATATAGTTCTGTGACTAAGGGCTATGTAGTTCTGTGACTAAGGGCTATGTAGTTCTGTGACTAAGGGCTATGTAGTTCTGTGACTAAGGGCTATATAGTTCTGTGACTAAGGGCAATGTAGTTCTGTGACTAAGGGCTATGTAGTTCTGTGACTAAGGGCTATGTAGTTCTGTGACTAAGGGCTATATAGTTCTGTGACTAAGGGCTATATAGTTCTGTGACTAAGGGCTATGTACTGTAGCTCTAACTAAGGAATACTAGTGAGCGTTCCGTCTCCTAGCTCTGAGGTTGTGTTCCGGCTGCAGGTCATTAGTGTTCAGGGAAGCTGTTACATTTAATTAGAGTTTATTATTGTAATGCGGAGCAGAGCAGCCCCAACACATCCCCTAACTGCCTAATGTATTTGTTTTTCCGGGTAATAGCGTGTTGACTCTTTTGCCTGTGGAGGGGCTTGGGAAGGCTGCTAGGTACAAAGCCTGGCCTAGAACCACACACCAGTCAGGTTCATATGCAGTACACTGTACAGCATAGTCTTACTGTAGTTTCCTGGATAGACTCGTGGTAGTCTCTTCACAGCCGCTGTGTTTGGGGCCAGCAATACTATACTTATGGAAACAGAGTGGAATCATTGAGCCGTTCAGTTATTACACAAACACACAGAAAAACAAGCACACCAACTGGAGCAAATGAGTTTTAAGCAGTAGAAATGGGAGCTGGCCATGTGTGATGAGCGGGGTCTACAGTGGGGGACTACAGGGGGGGCTACAGGGGGGGCTACAGGGGCTGAGAGGAGAAGGGGGTTGGGCTCTCACTGTGTACTCTATCATTTACACAACAGGGGATCTGTTTGAATCATCAACTCTGTTGTGTGGTAGAGGACACACGTTGTCCTTTCAATGATACATACTACAGTATAGCTAGTAGGTTGAGCTGATGTATGACTGAAGTATTACGTACTACATACAATAGGTTGTGAACATCGATATTAGGCAACAATATGACGCGAAAAGAATACAATAGTCGGAATTAAGCATTCCATGATATTTACACTACCTGTAATAACAATATAATAATTAGGTAGTGCCTCCTTTTGTTCTATTTCAGACACATACAAGTGTGTATTATACACATGTGAATAGGAAATTAGTTTTTTTGCATATTCCACTCCCCCTGAGAGTGGGGTCACAGCCATTATTGACAGCAACCCTGGAGCAATAAGGGCACATTGGCAGATCTTTCACTTAAGTCAGCTCAGGGATTCGAACCAGCAACCTTTCGGTTACAGGCCCAATGCTCTTAACCACTAGGCTACCTGCTGCCCATGTTCCTCTCCCTCTCTGCAATTGTGCATGTGTATGTGTGTGTGCATCGTGTGTGTGCGCGTAATGCTTATAGGCATGTTCTGTAGGTACAGTATGTGTGTCTGTTATCCAGTCCTGTCAGGAATGAAAAGGGCGGTCCTTAATGAGGATATTTGTGTAGGAGCCTTGAAGACATGAGAAATCGGAAAAGACCATCTTCTAAATGAATATTCCATTCATACGTGAGCCGGGAATGGACAATGATTTCTCCCTTAAGGGGATGCTTCCTATACTAATCATTAACATAAATATTCTCTCTATTTTCTCTCCCTAAGACATCTCAGCAGTGTTTTCACCTCCTGGGTCATATCACTGTTGAGTGTAAAGCGGCCAGAGGTTAAAATGAGGCAGGAAGGAACCAATTAGAATAGTTTCACCCCCTAAGGATGGGGGAGAGATTACATTATAAAGGGTATTTCATATATTTATCATAAATAATATGTATGGAAAGTCAACAAGATGGTGGAAATTTCCCCCCAACAATAGAAAACAGCAATGCAAACCTTGATGACAGCCAGGGCCCTTCTCTACATTACAATAATATCAAATATAGATATACTGTATCTTGTAGATATTGATGTGATCCAACTTGGATACCATTCTGCATCATTTCTGATTGGTGAACAATTCAGGATCGGATTAACGGTTTGTACAATGTACACAATCAACTCTATGTCAAGTGCATTGAAATGTCTCGATTTTTAAGACTGACATTTCTGATACTTAGACAACATACCAAAGCCCCCCAGCATATCTGATATAGAGCTACCTCTCCATCATTACAACAACAGGCACACAGAGAGGTGCAGTCGCCACTAGCTGGGTCTGTCTAGTCATTTTTAATAGAGCCCTGTCTCACTATGATCAACACAGATTTCAGGCTGGCTGCAAATATCGATCGCCAACAAACCAAGTAGAAAAATGTGTCTGACAAGTGAGAAGCACTCCTCTCCCAGAGAGTTTCCCTCAGCTATGTCCCTTCCAGTCCACCTCTCACTAAGGAGTGAGAGAGAGAGAGAGAGAGAGAGAGAGACAGAGACAGGAACCGAGAGAGAGTCAGAGGGAGAGACCGAGACAAGCAGCCTAGGGCAATGTGGCTTAAAGGGACCTTTCCTGAATATTTGTTCATTCATTTGGCAGTAAGTGACTTTTACATGCTGACCAAACCACACACGCGTGTGCTTCTGAGTGCACCATCGCACGCATGTTTATTTTGTCCACACCGGACGCGATCAGGTTGAAATACCAAAACGAACTCTGAACCAACTATATTAATTTGGGGACAGGTCGAAAAGTATTAAACATTTATGGCAATTTAGCTAGCTAATTTGACCTGGGATATAAACATTGGGTTGTAATTTTACCTGAAATGCACAAGGTCCTCTACTCCGACAATTAATCCAATTAATTCTACATCTGCATTGCTTGCTGTTTGGGGTTTTAGGCTGGGTTTCTGTATAGCAGAGCTTTATAAATACATTTTATTGAATTTGATTGACTGGAGTTTGGACCTCAGTTCACCCACACTGCTCGTGTGTGTCAGCAAGCATCTGCGTAGCCAGGCGCTAAAATATAACGTGGTTCTATTTGTTACCCTCAACCACCCTTGAAAGTCCTGCCTCTCCCATCTCCTCATTGGTTTTTAGGAGCATATGCCCATGTGCCATCTCCTCATTTGTTTTTAGGAGCATATACCTCACGTGCCATCTCCTCATTTGTTTTTAGGAGAATATACCCACGTGCCATCTCCTCATTGGTTTTTAGGAGCATATACCCATGTGCCATCTCCTCATTTGGTTTTAGGAGCATATACCCATGTGCCATCTCCTCATTTGTTTTTAGGAGCATATACCCACGTGCCATCTCCTCATTGGTTTTTAGGAGCATATACCCACGTGCCATCTCCTCATTGGTTTTTAGGAGCATATACCCACGTGCCATCTCCTCATTGGTTTTTAGGAGCATATACCCACGTGCCATCTCCTCATTGGTTTTTAGGAGCATATACCCACGTGGGTGAATGAAAGATGAACTGAGGTCCACACTCCAGTCAGTTGTTGTAATGCACCTTAAAGTTGGTTGCCAACCGTCATATAAAGTCCAAAGAAGATGAAGAAGCCTTAAGGAAAGAGGAGAGATTACTAGAAACGAACTCGGTTGACAGTTTATCTGTGGATTAATTGTCAGTGTAGAGGACCATGTGCATTTCAGGTAAAATAACAACTCAATGTTCATATCCCAGGTCAAATTAGCTAGCAACAGCAAGCTAGCTAGCTAAATTGCCATAAATGTTTAATGATTTTCGACCTGTCCCCAAATTAATATAATTGCTTCAGAGTTTGTTTTGATATTTCAACCTGCGTATCCTGATTGCGTCTGGACAAAATCAACATGCGCGCAATGGCGCGCACACAGACACACGCGCACGGGCAGTCTGGTCAGCATGTTAGCCTCTATGTCTCCAGCTTAACTACAGGTGCGGGTTATTGCTCCAGGTTCCATTGCATCCTAAACTGTAACTCATCATTATTAGCTGGTGACTGTAGTATCAAGGATCTGTCATGGTCCGTGTGGCAGACCATGCTGTAACGGGTAGGCTAGCTACACCTCTCTCTCATAGCAGATGATGTGTTGGCAGGCATGTTATGTCCTTATTTCCAATTAGCCAATTCTACCTTATTCCTCTCCTCATGCACAGTTGCATACCGCTCATGAGGCATGTCCACACTCCACACACACATGAGAGAAGAAGAGAGGGGGCTGTAATTATACTGAAAGCACCGGATGGATCAGTGTGTGAAGCAATCAGAGAAAAAGTCAAGACCCATCACGTTCTCTTCCTCTCTCTCCCATCTCTACATCTTTTCCCACTTCCTCCTCTCTGCATGGTGTTTCCTACACTAGCGTGCCTCTTGCCCAGGTATACAGTATGTGGCAGATTCACACGCCATTGTTTGGCCATACTTGTGGCCATATTGATTTAACAACAGAGGCCTAATTACAACCAATCTGTCAGGAGAGGAGTGTGAGCTAGGCGGCAGGCAGACAGTCAGGGGAATGGAATGAGAGTGACGGAGCGATAGAGGGGTAATTATTCCTTTCTTTGTCATTAGGATGGAGAATATAATAACCCTGTAGGCAGAGCACCAGGCAGTTTACATATCTCCCTCCCGTCTATCTTCCTCACTCTCTTTCCACCCCACCCTCTCCCTCCCCAATTTCCTTCTCTGCCTCTCCTTCTGCTCTCCGTTGCTCCCTGTCTCTCAGTAGTAGTCCACTGGGCATTGATTCAAACCCACTGCACATCCGCCCACTGTGTACTCGAACTCTGCCTCATCCTGCCTGCCTGCACACCACCACTGATCATTGCTATTCATACCACAACATGCCTCTCATTGTGTTGGTTCCTGTGTGTGAGTGAGTGAGTGAGTGAGTGAGTGAGTGAGTGAATCTAAAAAAATGTTATGCCCAAACTGAGGTATTATCTCTGGGTTAGTGAAGCAAACATGCCCTCAGTGGAGCAGGTTAAGTGTTTCTTCCTGGAGGTTTGCTGGGCCTCATAACTCCATGGTCAAGGACTATGGAAATGTCAATAGGGAACTGAGGTGAGGTTTTAGAGGGGCAGGTTAAACTCAGGGCCAAACAGTAGGGGTGCTTGGGTAAAATCCCCGGGGAAGCCAAGCCAGGGAAAAACAAGCCATATAACAACCTATGTGTTGTGATAATTGCGGTGTTTGCTCTATAACATGTTAGTTAGTTCATATGTCTTGACACTGTGATATATAGGCCTAAAAGCTGAGACAATAAGAAGACACAGAGGCAGAATAAATTCAACCACACCTTTGATTCATCACAAAGCCGGAGAGCAACATCTGTCTGGTGGAGTCCACAAAGCATATTGCATGTAACAAACAGTTACATGACCTACAGCATGGTCAAGCAAGTTAATGTTTCTGAAATATTCGGACCACTAAACAACTATTGATTTAGAAGCACTGTGAGTTACCGCAAGTCACAAAGAAAACAGGCGCTGCCTCCACTATTCCAGCACCATTTCAACTTTAACATTTCAACATCATCAAATCACCTCTGCTCAGTCTAATACACAACTAAAAGATACCAAAACCTATTTAGTCCAATCAATATAAGCTAAATATGATGTGGCTGTCCATGGTATGGATTTCTCTGTGTGTGTGTGTGCAATTAGACAGAACATGTTAACACACCCTACTTGTAGAGAAACACCAACACTTCCTCTTTCATGTTGCCTAAACACTCTATGACTCTGTCATACAGTACAGACTTTAAGTTGTTGTTGTCCTAGGCTACCTGGCTCAAATGCTTGCTCGCTAACCCAACTTCCTTTCATGGGAAACAATGCACCAGGCCAGCTAGTTAACATTAGCCTACTACATCTACTGTAACGAAATGTTGAACTTCCATCCTCTCAGACAAGGGGCACAATGTGTGAATTTATGGTTGGATCAGAATCGCCGTCATAATCATTGGCCAGTACATAGAATTAAGTAAAACCACAAGTCCAAATCCCTATCTCTATCCATGGTTAATTTAGTCATTTAGGAACAGGACAATTTTACCTAGCTAGCCACCAGAGGACAACAACACAATGAGTTTTCTGGAATTGACGTTTGACTTCTGATGTGATGTGATTGGTGTGAAGCCAAATTCAAACTGGCTTTTTTTGTGGTGTGCCAGGACCATTCACAGCTGAGCACTCTCAGTTTAGCTGATTGGCTATTATTTTATGAAAAAAATTATCAAGGGAGGTCAAATGCTCCCTGGCTTCCCTTGCAATCAATGCTATGGGCGTCAACAATGTCATACTCTTTTTGACCAGACAGCATCAGATAGACGGACTACACATACAGAGGGGCGCTGTTTCACTCGCTCTGATACTTTCTCTGGTGAGATACATTCAGCCTCTTGCGAACCGAGGGCCATTTATGAAACACAGAGAGATGAAAGAAAGACAATTTATGTTTTTTTCTTTTTTTCTTGATAATTGTTTGGGGAAAGCCTGGCTTCCTTTGGTATCCATGAAAACACACCACTGGGGCCAACATTTCCTTGGTTAATCTTTTGTTCATATTTGCAGTCCCTAGTTCTAAGGTATGATGAATGTGTCTAGTACAGAATTTGTTTTGGTCCAACATCCAGCTTTTGTCCACACACACCCCAGTGCAGATAAATAGTTCCCACTTCATCATTTCAAGTCTGCTGCCGTTGCTGCATTCTCTGTTATGGTATGCATGGCCAGTGACTGCTACATGGGTATATCTGTGTTTTCTCATGTTGAGGAAGTCCCAAAGAGTTGAAATCAGAGAGAATAGGCTAGTGTGTTTACGCTGCTGGCTACATCTTGTTATCTCTATGCCTATATCAAACATATGCTTCGACTGTATAGCTAATAGCGACCTCTTTACCTTCCCAACCATGGGCCTACAGAGAGGAGAAGAGCCTGGAGGAGCTGCTTGATATGCGCTGTCAGGCTACAGCTCAGGCGCTGACTCCCCTGACTAGCGACTTTCAGGCCCCGGCTCCGTCAGGGAGGCTCCCCTCATCAATGACCCTACTGAGTGGCTGTGACAGAGCGCTCACTGCAGAAACACATTGATAAAAAGGTTCCTCTCGCCACCCCCCCACCCGCCCGCCTCCGCAGCGCCATGCAGCACTCGCCGGTCATCCACAAAATGAAACCTCTCCGACAGTTAGCTTTCAGCAGGAGCGGAAGCACTGTCACACTCACAATGGAAGGTGAAGAGGACAGAAATCCCTAGGAAGAAAGGTATAAGTACTATGAGAGGGAGGGATGGACGGAGAGAGAGAGAGAGAGGAGAGGCAGCAGCATTCACGGGTGGTTTCAGTTTAGATTTCCTCCTTCTGTCTGGATGTACCTTTTTGATTCATTTTGATTCCGAATCAGACAGCACTAGAGAACTCATCCTCAGCTGACTGGTGGCCATTGTACCGGGTGCCAGTTGTCTGATATCAAACAGCTTCCCTCTGACATTCTGATATGGAACCTGTGTACTGTCTGGAATGAAATGTGTGTCCACTATCCATTCCAAAGATGACATCTTTCCACTTTAAAATGGAATATTGTCTTGTGATTGGGAATGTGAGGGCACTCTGATATGGAAATGTGTGTCTTGTGATTGGGAATGTGATAAAATAGGAGAGTTCTGTAGGAGAGCACTGCAGTGCAGTCAGGTACACACAGCAGCAGCCCAATCTGCTCCGTCTCCCAGTGAGTATGAAAGCTTTGTATCACAGAGAGAAGCTGTGGGCTTTAGGCGCAACTGCCATATTTATATTCCAATCTTCTTCACAGAAACCCACATCGCCAAGCTCATAAAAGATTCATTGAGCAGGGGAAAGCAAGGTCGTACAGAAAACTGGCCAGGAGGTGCTTACTGCTTACCGCAACATTCAAAAAAGGCTGTGTGATCCCCATGGCTGCAGTTACTACGGTTACTCCTCACGTTGCCCTATTCACAGTTGTCAGCCTGTCCTAAGATGCTGACCGCACAACTCCTCGCCCTGACTGCCTGTCTGTCCATCAACTGTCACCCCAACACAGGTACAAGTAGCCTAGCGTTTAGCGCGTCGGGCCAGTAACTGAAAGGCACTTAACCCTAATTTCCTCCAGGAGCTCTGTACTACTATGGCTGACCATGTAAAACTGCACCTATCTAGCGTACTTGACAATACAACATCTTGTTTTTACACCACACGCCTCTCTTACGTTTGTTTATATTCATCTATTCATGTTAAATCCTCTCTGCGTCTCCAGAGAAACACTGATCTATTTGTGTAATAGCAGTAGCTAGCAGAGGACACAGTGTGTATAGCGTGTAGCCGAGGCCCAGCCCAGCTCTGGAAGGGTGTTGTCAGAGGGATGTCACATTGGGTTAGAGTCATCGTCCACAGACCTCTGAGAGCAGTGCAGCCTGCAGCGTAGAGGGAGAGACTATCTGGTATGGCTGATATTCATCCCAGCAGCACCAGCCTGCCTGACCTGCCTGGTCAGCTAAGCTAAGGAGAGGAGACATGAGCATATGAATAAAGATACGACACAACCTTCCCTCTGTAACCCGATATTCAATCAATATAATTGGGATGAAAAAATGTATTCGCTTACGCTGACTAGAATCATTATGTAACAGCACATGTTGGAAAAAACAAACCAATGACAGGTAATATATGATGGAATGATGATGACAGTCCTCTTTAGGTGTTGTTTTTGTGTAGACACCAACCATACAGGACTGGCCAGAATTACTTCTAGAGTTTACCATTTGTTATTTGAATGTGGTCCAAGAAGCAAGGTTGTCTGTAAAAAGGATTGCCTGCTATAAAAGTGTCTGTGTAAAATGCACCAAAAAAAAAAGTAAAATAAAAGGACCACCAAAACTCACTGTACATATACTTTCCAGTATGTGTTGTAATACTATATATTACAACACATACTGTGTATTACAACACATACTATATATTGCAACACATACTGTCTCTTACAGCACATACTGTATATTACAACACATACTGTATATTACAACACATACTGTATATTACAACACATACTGTATATTACAGCACATACTGTCTATTACAACACATACTGTCTATCAGCACATACTATATATTACAACACATACTGTGTATGTGCTGATATACAGTATGTGTTGTAATATACAGTATGTGCTGTAAGAGACAGTATGGGTTGCAATATACAGTATGTGTTGCAATATACAGTATGTGTTGCAATATACAGTATGTGTTGCAATATACAGTATGTGTTGCAATATACAGTATGAGCTGTAAGAAACAGTATGTGTTGCAATATATAGTATGTGTTGCAATATACAGTATGTGTTGCAATATACAGTATGTGGTGCAATATACAGTATGTGTTGTAATATACAGTATGTGTTGTAATATACAGTATGTGTTGCAATATACAGTATATGTTGCAATATACAGTATGTGTTGCAATATACAGTATGTGTTGCAATATACAGTATGTGTTGCAATATACAGTATGTTCTGTAAGAGACTACTTCATTTGCTCAATTGTGGCCAGGCAAGTTCAATCAAGCATATCTGACATTTTTGAAAGAAATATGATATTAAACTCAGAGCTGCTGTAGACCAGATAGATACGGATCTAGAATACTGAGTGTGACAGTCAGGTTAGGACACCTTCTCTCCAGGTAGTTACATTTACATGTTAGTCATTTGACAGACACTCTTATCCAGAGCGACTAACAGTAGTGAGCGCATACATTTCCATACCTTTTTGTTGTGGTACTGGTCCCCTGTGGGTTTTGAAGCCACAACCCTGGCATTTCACGCACCATGCTCTACCAACTGAGCCACACTGGACCACCAGTTAGAAAGGCAGAGACGCTGTGAGACAACCCAGTCTCAGAGCGCCATACAGGGACAGTGTGTTAATGTGAGGGACGAGGAGGCCTATGACCTCATGCACACTCTACCCAGCATTCCATCTGTTCTGGTGGTCCGTTACAGCCCAGACCGTTGCTGCTCAGTGCCCATCCCTCACCTGTTTCACCCCTGCCTCACAGCAGAATCCCTCCCCTTCCTGTACCTCAGCCCAGCGTCACACTGATATCACTCCCCTTCCTGTACCTCAGCCCAGCGTCACACTGATATCACTCCCCTTCCTGTACCTCAGCCCAGCGTCACACTAATATCACTCCCCTTCCTGTACCTCAGCCCAGTGTCACACTGATATCACTCCCCTTCCTGTACCTCAGCCCAGCGTCACACTAATATCACTCCCCGGTCAGCAGTGTCCATTCTGTCTACTGACCTACTTTGTAGAAGAGGTGCACCCACAGACTCTCACACACACACACACACACTCCCCTCTCAGGGTGGTTATAAGAAGACATGAAAGAGCCTGAGACATTAGGAGGAATGGAGGAGCAGCCAGCACAACACCTCCTTCTCCTCCCACCCCTCCTTCAACAGACTCTCCTTGTGACATAACCTCCTTACGCTACAACAATTCTGGCACACACAATACAGTCTCATTAGCTGGCGCTGCTTCAAGCTCCACAGTAATCAGCTATGACACTAAAGCACACACTATTCAATCTCCTCAAGCAGCCCTGAATCAAACACAATGCTAGCTCATTATCCGCCACAGACTGTGAAGCGGTATACTTCGATATATGGAGAGAGCACGTGAATGTGGTGGCGGGCGTGAGACTAATCAATCTATCACTGCGTGTTTGTTCGCCCACATGCTGCTCAACATGATTGTTTCTGTCTGTCACCCACCACCACATTATAATTAGGTGTACGTATCACTGCACAGGACAAGAGGCACCATCTCACCAATCAGTGAGTGTGTGTGCATGTCTGGCCTGTGCCTGTATGCGTGTTAGCTGTACTGTATATCTCTCTAATTGTCTGAGTGTATGGGCCTTCTAGCCCACTTCATTCCACTCCATCCACTTCCATTGGCACAGCCCATACAGAGGGGGATGGAGGATGGAGAGAGGATCCAGTGTGGGTCCAGTGTCAGTGTCCGGGGTGTCGTCTCCTCCAGGTTGAGGAGCCATGATGCAGGCCGAGCCATGATGCAGGCCAAGCCTTGTGCGTGTCCTCTCCTCTCCCTGGGAGATTTACACCCCTCTCTCCTGCAGCTTTTCATTTGTCTAATTCCATGTGGCTGGCTGGGAGGTTTAGGCTGCTGCTAGGCAGAGCACGTACTGTCCATCCGCCCTGCGCGGCCTGCCTACCAGCGTCCTTGGGTCCCCAGAGCAATGCAAGGAGGACACTCTCTCTTACTTCAATGCCCCTTCCCTCCCTCTCTCTCTCTCTCTCTCTATTTGAATGCCGTCCAACTGCTCCCTCTGTCACTTCCACCGCAATTTATAGGAATTTTAACAGCCCAGGTTCACTGATTGTAAACCATTTCATTGCCGAGGAAAGTTGAAAAGGAGTGGTTTTATAAGGTTTATGTGTCCGTGTTGTTTTGGTAAGATGATTGTGTAGTCGCCTCCTGGCCGGGAGACAAGGACAGGAATTTAGCCTGTGAGTGGTTCAATCACAGCAGCCTCCGCAGAGCCCAGGGAGGGGTTTAAATGGTCGTCATGCTGCTTCCTCTCATTGGACGAGCACCAAGAAAGGAGATTTCCCGGCACGGGGTCCCACTACCAGGTCAGCTGGGAGCTGATCGGGATTGGACGACAGCCATGCCAGCTGTTTGTCCTGCTGCCTTCGGATTGGGCCAAGTTCTGTCCTGCGTGTCCTCTCAATGTCTGTGTTGGACCAATTAAAAGCCAAATGATTGTAATGTACAACTATGATTGGCTCGGTGTGAGTTTTGTCTCTGCTCAAAATGCCAGGGAAATAGAAAACCCTGAATGTGACTCTGCAGACAAAGGCTGCATGCAGAGAATTCCACTAAATCAACAATGCTTTTCTACTCTGCTTTTCTACTCCTTTGCAGCGTAATCTGCATTTCAATTAAGTTGAAATTGGCTTCTTAAATATAATCAACTCAACTTACTTGTGAAGTAAAGTGAGACAAACTGTACATTTCTGTGAGCTGCTATCTTCACTCTAATGTGTAGCTAGCTGTTTACAATCAAATGACTCCAACTGTGGGCACAATTTCTGTTGCAAACATCATTTCCATCTCAAACAAGGAGGAGCATTTTAAATACGGTAGTCCTAAAGAGCCAGTCTATTTTAGCCAATTGTTTATCGGCCTCACTGGTGCCAGGGGATAGAACAAATTACGGAGGGAAATAAAGCTTTTGAATTATTTACAGAAGTGTTGTCTTCCTCTTCGAGAATGACAGCCAATTAGCCGTTCTCGCCCACCGCGTTCGAACAGGGAAAAACACCAAAGCAAGTGGTAACTTCCATCACTCACAGCCTTCAAGGCCAGACTGTTTCAAACAGTAAATACACCCCACTGTCTGCACCAGTCTTTCCTATGGGAAGACTACACTGCACTCATGCTCTCATATCAGTAAGTAAGCGGTGTTGTGTTCACAGGTTGTTTCAAGTACATGTAAAGATGTCCTGCCCTCAGCAGACAGCCACTGATTAAACTAAAATAATTATAGAAACACTGAAATCTCTCAAGACCCCCCAAAGCTCTATTTCCCAAGCCCTCTGTTTAGTTCAAAGTCATTTAATAATTAGATTTGATTTTGGTGTTGACGACTCTGATCTGGAGTTTAGATCTGCAAAGACTTGCTAAGTGCTTACTGTGTTTTTGATAACGTTTCAAATGAAACATTTTAATGAAGGAACATACACTGAGCTGAGTATACCAAACATTAGGAGCACTTTCCTAATATTGAGCTGCACTCAGAACAGCCTCAATTCGTCGAGGCATGGGCTCTGCAAGGTGTTGAAAGCGTTCCACAGGGATGCTGGCCATGTTGACTCGGTTTCCCACAGTTGTGTTAAGTTGGCTGGATGTCCTTTGGGTGGTGGACCATTCTTGATACACACGGAAAACTGTTGACCGTGAAAAACCCAGCAGCGTTGCAGCTCTTGCCACACTCAAACCAGTGTGCCTGGTACCTACTACAATACCCCGTTCAAAGGCCACTTACAACTTTTGTCTTGCCCAATTCACCCTCTGAATGGCACACATTCACAATTCATGTCGCAATTGTCTCAAGGCTTAAAAAATCCAGTCTCCTCTATTTTTTTGGCTTTCTGTTGTCGTACATTTCCCTGCAATTATATTTCTGAGACCTCCCCCCAATGTCAGCAGCACACTCAGTCCACCAATCAAGCCCCTAACTGTTTCAATTGGATAAGTGTCATGAACTGGCTGAGAACCTGCATTACATCTAGGAAAATAAACTATCCTTACACCTGCATAACCTCTAGGAACAGAAATAATCCCTAAACCTGCATTAACTCTAGCTACTGAAATGATCCCTAAACCTGCATTACCTCTAGCTACTGAAATTATCCCTAAACCTGCATTACCTCTAGCTACTGAAATGATCCCTAAACCTGCATTACCTCTAGCTACTGAAATGATCCCTAAACCTGCATTACCTCTAGCTACTGAAATGATCCCTAAACCTGCATTACCTCTAGCTACTGAAATGATCCCTAAACCTGCATTACCTCTAGCTACTGAAATGGTCTTTAAACCTGCATTACCCCTAGAAACATATGATGCTTATATCTACATTACCTTTAGGTAAAGAAACTATGCTAAAACTCATAGCCTCTAACTACTGAAATTATCCCTAAACCTGCATTACCTATAGCTATCGAAATTATTCATAAACCTGCATTACCTATAGGAACATAAATCATGGCTGCTGCCTTAAAGCTGCAATATGTAACTTTTTGGGTAACCAAATTCACATAGAAATATGATTTATAGATCTGCCATTCTCATTGAAAGCCAGTCTAAATAGTGATATAAGTTCTATGCACTCTATTTCTATGCTTCCCGTTCTTAAGGTTAGTTTAGTTTTACTTAACATTTTGTACATAAGTTTCAAACAGTTGAATATACAATATTTTTGATTTAATTAAAATATATTTCCCAGCAGTTTAGATGGTACAATAATTCTCTATACTATCCATTGCTTGTTTTGTTACAGAAACTGAAATTAGGCAACTATTACAATTTTAGCAACCAGGAAATGTCAGAGTGATTTCTGCCACTTTTCAACCTCATAGTTGTCACATCTACTCCTGTTCCTCCCCTCCAGCGTCCGCCGGTTTACTAACCACCGGTCCTGGGAACCATCATCACGAGCACCTGCGCTTCATTAGGCACACCTGGACTCCATTACCTCCCCTTAATCTGGCACTGAGCAGAACAAGAATAGACTGATGAGTTTCAGAAGTAAGGTCTTTGTTTCTGGCCATCTTTCAAAAACAAATTTTGAACGGTAGTGTCCGACTCTTCCCACACACCAAGTAATTAATCTCACCTTTAGACGCACCTGCATTCACCAAATGTTGTGGGAAGAGTCGGACTTTCAGGAAATGGTAGTTAAAGAGAAGTACAAGGAATTTAGTCTACCAAACACCTTTTTAGAACTAATATGATCTCTTCAAAGTAAGTTACTACATGTAAAAAAGTTTAGAACGTTCTCTATGAAATGGGCTTTTAAGTTGTGTGATGTCCATTTGAAATCTCAAAATGTACACTACCGTTCAAAAGTTTGGGGTCACTTAGAAATGTATTTGTTTTTGAAAGAAAAGCAAATGTTTTGTCCATTTAAAATAACATCAAATTGACCAGAAATACAGTGTAGACATTGTTAATGTTGTAAATGACTATTGTAGCTGGAAACAGCTGATGTTTTATGGAATATCTACATAGGCGTACAGAGGCCCATTATCAGCAACCATCACTCCTGTGTTCCAATGGCACGTTGTGTTTGCTAATCCAAGTTGATCATTTTAAAACCCTTTTGAAAATATGTTAGCACAGCTGAAAACTTGTTCTGATTAAAGAAGCAATAAAACTTAGACGAGTTGAGTATCTGGAGCATCAGCATTTGTGGGTTCGATTACAGGCTCAAAATGTCCAGAAACAATAACTTTCTTCTGAAACTCATCAGTCTATTCTTGTTCTGAGAAATTAAGGCTATTCCATGTGAGAAGTTGCCAAGAAACTGAAGAGCTCGTACAACGCTGTGTACTACTCCCTTCACAGAACAGCGCAAACTGGCTCTAACCAGATTAGAAAGAGGAGTGGGAGGTCCCGGTGCACAACTGAGCAAGAGGACAAGTACATTAGAGTGTCTAGTTTGAGAAACGGACGCCTCACAAGTCCTCATTTCAGGTGCATTCAAGTTAATGTATCATACTCTGTATGTGAATATTATAATGGAACAACAGGGCTGATATGGCAGTATTCAGTATTTCAGCTGAGATACGAGCAGTGAGGAAAATAAATACACCCATTTTTCAATGGCTGAGTAGTAGGCACCCTAGAATGCCTGGAGAGATACACACACAGATATAGTGACCTTGTTCAGCTATATGTTCATCTACAAGACCCTGCTAGGTAAAGTCCCCCCTTATCTCAGCTCGCTGGTCACCATAGCAGCACCCACCTGTAGCACGCGCTCCAGCAGGTATATCTCTCTGGTCACCCCCAAAACCAATTCTTCCTTTGGCCGCCTCTCCTTCCAGTTCTCTGCTGCCAATGACTGGAACGAACTACAAAAATCTCTGAAACTGGAAACACTTATCTCCCTCACTAGCTTTAAGCACCAGCTGTCAGAGCAGCTCATAGATTACTGCACCTGTACATAGCCCATCTATAATTTAGCCCAAACAACTACCTCTTTCCCTACTGTATTTATTTATTTATTTTGCTCCTTTGCACCCCATTATTTCTATCTCTACTTTGCACATTCTTCCACTGCAAATCTACTGTACTTTCTCTCTCTCACACCTGGACCGCTGAGTTTTAATGCTTGATGAATCCATAAGTCTCTCCAAAATCTTCTGGGGCAGGAGGTGATAGAGTGCTTGGTTGCCATAGTGATGGCTGTCTGCAAGGGGCAGGAAGGGAAAGGTGTGAAAGCCGGATTGCTCATTGGCCGGCTGAAGAGAGAATTAAACATGGAGTTTCACACCTTCCCCTGGGCTGTTTGGCATGCACTACCTGCACGTTACCACAGAAACCGGGGAAAGGACACGCCAGGTTCACAGGGAGGTGTTATACAGTGGTGCTGTAATGCTTTGTCTCTGACTGGTCTGAGTCCAGCCCAGACACACAAATCAATCTTCATTTAGACCACACAGAACTCTGGTCAGAGCAAAGCTGCTGTGGATCAGAACAAAACAAAGTGTTGACCTCTACCATCTACCTTCCACACACACACACACACACACACATATAATTTCTTGCAGATTATGCAGAGCTGGGAGATGCTCCCTGCGTTGTGCTCTGTAGCCTGTGTTTTTGTTTAATTGGATGAAAAGATGATGCATAATGCAGTAGGAGAGAAACATGTAGGAACCAAAGTCCATGTCGCCCACGGCAACAGAAACCAGCATCTATTTGTTGTTGACATTTTTCTCCCCTGTTTTTTTCTGCTCCATTGAAACAGCAGTAGCTTCATGGTTTGTCATGTATCTGAAGCTTTTTCCTCTCCCAGCTCAGAGCAGAGTTCCTGCGCATGACAGTGTGTTTCTCACCCAGCGCATGCATGCATACCCTTCTCTGTGTGTGTGTGTGTGTGTGTGTGTGTGTGTGTGTGTGTGTGTGTGTGTGTGTGTGTGTGTGTGTGTGTGTGTGTGTGTGTGTGTGTGTGTGTGTGTGTGTGTGTGTGTGTGTGTGTGTGTGTGTGTGTGTAGGATAAGGGTTAAGGAGCTGGTCCATATAATGTATGTCACCCACACACACACACACACAGCCTATACATAGGTATGAACATGAACCATTGATGCGAGGTCACATAAGTGGCCTTGGTAATGCTAGGTGAAGGAGTGAGTCTTACATTGTCTGCTACTATATAGAGCACACAGTACCAAGAACACTGAGTTCCTGCTTCTAACGTACACTCTCTCAGTACTCCGTCTCTCAGGATTCTCCTTCTCTCAGCCATTTGGACTGAAACCCTCTAGCAGCAGCTACCTTTCAGGTTGGTTCCTCCCAGCATGTCTCCTCTTCTCATTCTCTCATTCTACACTGCAGTTCCGTGCACCGTGCCAGTTACATTGCAGGGGGCCTATAGAGAGAGCGAGAGAGGAGAGGGGAGGGAGTAGAGAGAGGGAGCGACAGACTGGGAGGATAAGGAATGTTTTTTACATAATGAAGCAGATAGAAGCGATTACAGCAGCTTAGCCGCGGAGCAGTGAACTGCTGCACATTCAGCCTCATTATGAAGTTAAATACTTCAAACTGTCACTGACGGCTTACTTACGCTCCTCCCGGAACAATCGATTTACAGCTTTACATCGCCACCATCCACAAACCTGCTCCTAAACACAGACATTACTGAATAAGAAGAGAACACAATGCCTTTGCTCCTTCGGTCTACCCCTCTCCCTCCTCTCCAGCCCTGGAGCTAAAATGCTGGTGATTACAGTATCAAAATGTCCCTCCTCTCCAGCCCTGGAGCTAAAACGCTGGTGATTACAGTAACAAAATGTCCCTTGTCTCCAGCCCTGGAGCTAAAACGCTGGTGATTACAGTATCAAAATGTCCCTTGTCTCCAGCCCTGGAGCTAAAACGCTGGTGATTACAGTATCAAAATGTCCCTCCTCTCCAGCCCTGGAGCTAAAACGCTGGTGATTACAGTAACAAAATGTCCCTTGTCTCCAGCCCTGGAGCTAAAACGCTGGTGATTACAGTAACAAAATGTCCCTCCTCTCCAGCCCTGGAGCTAAAACGCTGATGATTACAGTAACAAAATGTCCCTCGTCTCCAGCCCTGGAGCTAAAACGCTGGTGATTACAGTAACAAAATGTCCCTCGTCTCCAGCCCTGGAGCTAAAACGCTGGTGATTACAGTATCAAAATGTCCCTGGTCTCCAGCCCTGGAGCTAAAACGCTGATGATTACAGTAACAAAATGTCCCTCGTCTCCAGCCCTGGAGCTAAAACGCTGGTGATTACAGTATCAAAATGTCTCTCCTCTCCAGCCCTGGAGCTAAAACGCTGATGATTACAGTAACAAAATGTCCCTCGTCTCCAGCCCTGGAGCTAAAACGCTGGTGATTACAGTATCAAAATGTCCCTGGTCTCCAGCCCTGGAGCTAAAACGCTGATGATTACAGTAACAAAATGTCCCTCGTCTCCAGCCCTGGAGCTAAAACGCTGGTGATTACAGTAACAAAATGTGCCTCCCCTGTTGGAAGCCAGGAGAGGAACACTGGCCACACAACTGAGAGTGACCCAGAGTCTTACAGTGTCTTTAACCTCTCCCTGCAGCCCCTCGTGGGTGTGTGCCCTCTGTGGGTCTCCTATCTCTGCCCTGGCCTCTGAAGTGTTGTCCCAGTCTGCAGGTGCTCCAGAGCCTGCCTGGCTGCATCCACACAGGGAGCAGCTAGACCACAGAGTGTGGAGTGTGGACTCAGCACTTCTCAGGAGTTACTGTCTGAGGCCATGCACCAGGGCTTTTATTCTTCAGCCTACTTTTTCATTATTGAATCAGGGCCCTTCTCCAAACCTGCGACTGGACAGCCCGGGCCCAGAGGCTACATGCAGATTTGATTAATCAATATATTGCAATGCAACTGTGTGGAAAGGAGAGGGAGCAGCAAGGGACATTATTGTGATTGGAACAGATACAATGGAGCCGCTTCACTCGCTTCCTTATCTGCCTTTACACACTTCTCTCTTGATTATGTTCACACACACACATTATATTATATGGACTAGCTCCTTAACCCTTATCCTACACACACACACACACACGCACACACACACACACACGCACTCGCACTCGCACACGCACACGCACACGCACACTCACACTCACACTCACACGCACTCGCACGCTCACGCTCACGCTCACGCACACGCTTACGCTCACGCACACGCACACGCACACGCACTCGCACTCGCACTCGCACACGCACACGCACACGCACACTCACACTCACACTCACACTCACACTCACACTCACACGCACACTCACACTCACACTCACACTCACACTCACACACGCCATTCACAAATAATAATTAGGTGAGTGCTTATATTTGTCCTGTTTCACACATGTAAAAGTGTGGAATCTCCCGGGTGGCGCAGTGGTCTAGGGCACTGCATCGCAGTGCTAGCTGCGCCACCAGAGTCTCTGGGTTCGCGCCCAGGCTGGGCTGGGTTCGCGCCCAGGCTCTGTCGCAGCCGGCCGCAACCGGGAGATCCGTGGGGCGACGCACAATTGGCATAGCGTCGTCCGGGTTAGGGAGGGTTTGGCCGGTAGGGAGGGTTTGGCCGGTAGGGATATCCTTGTCTCAGTATGTAAAAAAAAAAAATAATAATAATAATAAAATGTATGCACTCTACTGTAAGTCGCTCTGGATAAGAGCGTCTGCTAAATGACTAAAATGTAAATGTAAATGTGTGAATTATACACATGAAATGGAAATGTGTTTTTTGCATATCCCAACTCCCCCTGAGACAGAGAGTGGGGTCATGGCCAGGGTCAGCCATTATCAAAGTTGACCCTGAAGCAATTAAAGTTAAGCACCTTGATCAAGGGCACATGGACAGATTTTCCCCCTTGTCGGCTTGGGGATTCGAACCAGCAACCCTTGAGCAAGGAATTTAACCCCCAACAACAACTGCTCCCCAGTCGCAAATCACATGGATGCTGATTAAGGCAGCCCCCGCACCTCTCTGATTCAGAGGGAGGGGTTGGGTTAAATGTGGAAGACACATTTCGGTTGCATGCATTCAGTTGTGCAACTGACTAGGTATCCCCTTTTCCCTTTATTACTGGTCCAACATGCTAACCGCTAGGCTACCTGCCATGGCTGTAAATGCAGGTCCACGCTGGTACACACACAAACTTGCACCAACGCATGCACACACACACACACACACACACACACACACACACACACACACACACACACACACACACACACACACACACACACACAACTCCCTCCCCTTAAGGCCTTCATTAGATAAAAGGAGAACAGTTCTTTCCAGAGCTGCAGTGCAATTATTCTGTGTAGTCAGGCATGTCTCTGTGTGACAAAGCAAATTGCTTTTTCAGTTTGCTGTTCCTGATACAGATACGGCTTTGAGAATCGGAGAGGAAGAGCCGCGCCAGTGCTCCTAACGCCGCAAGAGATACCAGGAGCCCTCATTTAGCCCCAGTGTGTGTGCTCAGCTGTTTGTTGAGTGATGGTGGCCATGCATGTGTGCCTGTGAATGTGGATTGGCAGGCAAATGTGTGTTTGTGTGTGCATTTGTATTCTGTATGGTGTGAATGTTGACGTGCTACAGTACATTATGGCTTGTGATTCTCCAACTGAGGGCACACAGTACAGCACTTGTTTAAGCACATTATCACTGTATACAAGGATGTGTAGACACCAAACATAACGGGTTAGTGACAGGATAAGATTGGCTTAATTCAGAAATAATAGTCACGTTGAAGAAAATACGTAGGTCGGGGGGTTTAGACTGGTTGCACATCTGTTTGTACTTCAGCCAACTCCTCCCCATTCAACATTCATTGCTCCAATTGCAACGGGCTCTTTCTCATGGCTGGCAGATGATTATCCTTCCCTTCATGTCAGGGTGACTGAGAGAGCTGTTCATGGCCACTGACTCAGTATTTATCTTATCTTCCTGCTCCGTACACTCAGAGACCAATCAATACACTGGGACCAAGAGACACAGGGGGACGAGAGAGAGAGCGAGAGAGGAAGACGGAGGAGAAATCCTCTATGGCGAATGAGCAGAGCAGAGCACAAGGACAGAGAGGAACATGGGATTTATTTGTGCTCTCCTGTCAGGCTGCGTCGGCCACACACGGCACGAGGGAGAGTAATGGCCATGCTATGGTAATAGGAAAGGAAGGCTGGGGAATCTGAAGGGTTTAAATGGACCACATGGAGGAATTTTGTAATGATTATTGGTTTTGTAAGCCATTGATTTAGTCATATGGATTAGTCAGGGATAATGTTTTTTGTTGAGGATTGGGTTTCAGCTAAATGATGGTCTGTGAAAGAGTAGGACATGTTTACCATTGGGATTGCACATGGGTTTTCTCCACACTCAAATTCTCATTTCTTTTCTATGTTTGAAATGTCTTCGGGACTTTGCAATCACGCATTTACACTAATGGTTATTTGCAATATGGGTTATATGGGTTGGGGTCTTTAAAAAGCAGAGCCACACAGGAGTGATGTATGAATTATCCTGGCCATGAGTGAGTTCCTTGAGTGAGTTATTGATTTGGAGCGGCTAGCCCACCAGGCAGAGGATCCGGGGGAGGCCTGGAGCACTGGTACATAACCAGACCAGCAGCACAGGAATCGCCTGGGCACACCGTCGCCATGGAGACCTGTTGTTGTCATGCCGACACGCTTGATAGAATGCAGCGAGAGAGAAAGGGAGGGAGAGAGAGAGAGCGAAAGAGGGAGATTCAGTCAGAAAACTTTTTTCCATTGTTTACTCAATGGAGTGCCTGCGGGTTCAAATCCCTTTTGAAAACCGGTTGCCACAGAGACAAATGGTGGAGTGGTCAGGAGAAGTGCTACTATTCACGCATTGGGCCGTATCAGGATGAAAGTGATAGAACGACTGAGTGAAATGCTGTGTGCGACGAGGGAGATGGAGGTCTGGGTTGACATTGGAGCTAGGACTAGCTGTGCGTGTGTAGAGGATGTATGGGAGAGTAAGAGGGAAGAGCGAGAGACAGACATAGAGGGAGACAGAGAGAGAGAGAAACAGAAGGAGAGATATGGGAAATAGGAAAAGATAGGGGGAAAGATAGAAAATAGAAAGAGAGAGAAAGGTAGATAGAGAAAAAGAGAGAGATTGAGTGTTGTCCTGGCCTGTGGAAGGCAGTGACCACTTTAATTATCCTCTATTTTCTTCAAACATGCTGGAGTCTTTGTGAGTCTGTCTCCTGGGACACACCTCCCTCCACATTTCCTCTGGGATTCAATTCCACTTCATCCCTCTCTGTCTTTTACATATAAAACACTTTCTTCAATTATTCCTCTGATGTTCGTATCTGTATTATTTGACTGCCGGGCCTATTCAGAGTGACTGCTCATCTCGCCCCAGCTCTGTGTGACTAGAATCAATCCCAGCCTCATTGCAGGAGAGCCACTTTCTCTCTCTCTCTTTCACAGTGTGTGTTCACATGTGAGTGTATATGTGTGTGTGTGTGTGTGTGTGTGTGTATGTGTGTGTGTGTGTACGATTGGAGAAGATGTGAGATATGGAGATCTGGTGATTCACAGTGTGTGCCGCACGTACTCTATCTGTTAATGGTCATGAGTATGTGTGTTTGTGAGTGTTTGTAGGAGGCAGACATCAAGGCAGAGAATGCTGTGTAGTAATGAAGGTATGCCTGTCCCTGGTTCTGCTCTCCCCTGGGTGGGAGAGGGACAGACAGCACGCTTTATTAGAGATCAAATGGGCCTTTAATTACATGGTGGATGCCTCTGCTTCTACATCGATTACAAACAAAAGGTGCATTCCATCAGAGTCTGTTAACCTCTTGACGCTAGGAGTCATATATATATATATTTTTTTAAAGAACGTTCCCAAGGTAAACAGACTATTTCTCAGGTCCAGATCGTAGAATATGCATAGAATTTACAGATTATGTTTGTTAAAAACAACCTGAGGATTGATTATAAAAAACATTTGACATGTTTCTACGACCATTACGGATACTTTTTGGAATTTGTCAAACGGAACAAGGCTTTGGTTTTCTGAACATAACGCGCAACCCAAATGGCGTTTTTTTGTTATAAAAGTAATATTTATCGAACAAAAATAACATTTATTGTGTAACTGGGAGTCTCGTGAGTGAAAGCATCCGAAGATTATCTAAGGTAAGCGATTAATTGTATTGCTTTTCTGACTTTCGTGACCATGCTAATTTGGGGCTAGCTGTAGCATTGATTGCTACACTCACAAAAGCTTGGATTTCTTTCGCTGTAAAGTATATTTTCAAAATCTGACACGATAGGTGGATTAACAACAAGCTAAGCTGTGTTTTGGTATATTTCGCTTGTGATTGCATGATTATAAATATTTTTTGTAATATTTTTGCATTTGGCGCCCTGCAATTCTAGCGGTTGTTTAGGAAAATGATCCCGTAAAAGGGATCCGTAGCGCAGAGAAGTTAACCAGAGAAGAGACACTGCTCTCTGAAGGCATGGTCCCCTAGCAGCCAGCTCACTAACTTGGTATTCTTAGCAGGGGAATGTGGAATGGTTTCCAGGCATACCCTTACCTATTGCAATGAGAGTTTTATTAAGAATTTACAGCTGGCATGATAGGCCGTTCCATATTCAATGAGGGGGCTGCCCCGGTGGGCGGGGGGGGGGGAGTGGGAACACAGGTGTGGTTCTACCTGGGATGTTGAGCAGGCCCAGGGGATGCAGATGAAGGGACTATGGACAGGTGTGTGTGTCTGTGTGCTCCTTCAGTCTGCTAGCTGACAGTCTCGCGGTTAATGAGCAGCTGTTGAACATCACTATTCATGAGACCTGTCAGTCACCCCTCCTCTCCTCACTTCTCTTTTCCTCTCCTCACGTCTCCTCACTTCTCCTATCCTCACCTCTCCTCTCTCACAGGGCCAGCCAGCACCTGAAATCCCCAGTTTCTCACTAACTCTCCAGCATCTCACCAAGCAGCTCAAACACTACGGACGACAACCAGAGAACACACCCAACACACCCTTCAGCCAAGTACTTACTCAACACCCCAGTATGCCAGACCCAGGTTGTAGTTTATTCAGCTAGCAGAGCCATCAGCGATTCCACATGAACATCCTCACAGCACTTTCATCTGTTGAAGGAACAGACACATGGGAGTAGAGGGTGTCTGACGTCCCTGTGGGATTAATGGACCACTGTTTCTGACAGTGTGTGTGTGTGTGTGTGTGTGTGTGTGTGTGTGTGTGTGTGTGTGTGTGTGTGTGTGTGTGTGTGTGTGTGTGTGTGTGTGTGTGTGTGTGTGTGTGTGTGTGTGTGTGTGTGTGTGCACTACCTCTTCATATGTATGTATATATGTTTTTAGAATATGTGTATGTATAGTGTGTCTGTGTATAATGTCTTTACTGCTACTATGTACATACATGTAGTGTATGTGAAACATGGATCTGGGTAATAAGACGGGAGTTAGTGGTGCAGAGTATATTCCTACAGCAGATTCAGATAAACTATACCGCTCTACTTCTTAGGTTGGAGCTGAATTATTGAAAAGCAGCTGAGGGAAACAAATGAACACATCAATTCACAACCGCAGGCCTACACTTACAACCCCAGAGTAAACCAGTCCCTATCTAGTACACAAACAAACCAGAATAACAATACATACAGGACACTGGAGTTTTTCTATTTATCAGAATAAACATTTTGATTAAACCACTGCGGCACTTACTGTACTGTTCAAATGACAAACAGCCCGGTGCTGTCTGACTGACAGCATTCATTATTACCTTCAGCCGCCTGCTATCTCTAGCTATGTTTTTCATCTATAGCAGTAAAACACCAGCCAGGCTCTCAGCAGCCCAGGATCTTTTAACCCAGCTCCATACCCACTGACAGGAGGCTAGGGCTGCGTCCCAAATAGCACCCTGTTCCCTATTTAGCGTACTATTTTTGACCAGGGCTCTCATCAAAGGTAGTGCACTTTAAAGGGAATAGGGCGACATTTTGTACTCTGCCTAGGTGAGGCTCACAGCAGTCAGACAGAGAGAAGGACAGTCCTGTTCTGCTCACACAAAGGTTCTGCTTCCTCTGCAGTTCACATCTAGTCGGCAGCGAGGCCAGCTAAGATTTATGAAATGTGTCCAGGGCGTTCATGCAATGCTGCCATGTTGGATTCATCCTGACAGAATATCAACCATGTCAGCGTTTGTCGAGCAGCCGATACTACAGGACAGGGTGCATTGATCATCCTGAGAGAGAGTTGGGAGAGAAGGAGAGAGGGAGAGAGACAGGTGGGTAGAGGAGGGTAAGGCGGAGAGGGGGAGAGAGAGTGATGATGGAAAGAGAAGGGTGAAGAATGAAGAGAGGGGGCAGAGGAGAGAGAGAGAGAGGTAGAAAGGAGGATCCTACTACATTCCGTTCCACAGAGGAAAGGAGTCACGCAGGCTCATATACTGTAGGAGCCGAATGGAAAGGATTACTTCCCCTGACTCAACACTCAAGTGGACTACGACCCCACTATACACTCATCATTATAACATTCAATCTGCCCTTCTCTCACTTCTCTCCTTCCCTGCCGCCAATGATTTATGTGCAAATCATATTTATTGAACAGTGGAGTCTTTCATGGACAATGGAGTCTCTCTAACACACACACACCAATCCCCCGTGACCGATTCTGACAATTTGTTCCAGCTCCTGATACAAGTGTGGTTTGTTCATTACAGTGTATTAATATGTTTCTCCTTTATGAACAGGCTGTGTCCACACTTAAATTGGCCTGAGTGATTCTCCCATCACTCTCCCTGGTTAGTAATAATATGAGTCTGCTGATTACCTCGGCTGTGCGTGGAGGGAGCGAAGCGCTGCTGGGACGACTGACGCTGTCCTACGCACTGAGGACTAAACTAAGTGAGAATGACACAGTGGAGACGGGCGGTGAGAGTTGAAACAGGAGACAGGCGGGCATGAGGGGGGCGGTGGAAGGAGTGATGCAGCAAGGAGGACAAAGGGCGGGAGCCGGTTGGGAGGGGATAGTGGAGGGAGCCAAGGCTGTGTCTGGTCTCTCTTCTGTCTCCCAGATAATCATCTGACACTCTTTCAGACAGCCACAGGACCCAGGCCTCTCTCTCCCCGCTACTCACCGCTCTACAGACGCCTCTGCCAAGGGAATAATTATATTTCCCTCCCTCCCTCTCCTCCCACCTTCCCTTCAATTCTTTACTAATGTTAGCTTTGTCGATAACCACTTTTGATGGGAAAAGAGAATCTGCGGAAATAATCTCCCCTCTTGCGAAGACAAAGAAGCTGTGGAAGGGTGTCGGCAGGAGGAGAAACGCTCACATGCACGCTAATGAGTGCACGTTTGTTCACTCAGTCACATTCTCACATGCATACATACACACGTGTTGGATACCTACATTTACATTTGAACAGACTCTCTTATCCAGAGTGACTGACAGTTATTGCGTTCATCTTAAGATAACTAGGTGGGACAACCACATTATCTCAGTCACAGTAAGTAGATTCAGTCATAGTAAGTACATTTTTCCTCTAAGTAGCTATCAGCCAAGTCAGAGCTAGTTCATAAAGGAGTGGCAAGAGACCAGAGGTGGCAGAACGGAGTTATGGGGTGGGGTGTAGGATTTGAGCAAAGCCTGAAGATAGGGAGGGGCAGTTCCTCTTGCTGCTCTGTAGGCAAACACCATGGTCTTGTAGTGGATGCGAAGCCAGTGGAGTGTGCGGAGGAGTGGGGTGGCATGGGAGAGCTTGGGAAGGTTGAACACCAGGCGGGCTGCAGCGTTCTGGATAAATTGCAGGGGTTTGATGGCACAAGCGGGGAGATCAACCGACAGTGAGTTGCAGTAGTCCAGACGGGAGATGACAAGTGCCTGGATTAGGACCTGTGCCGCTTCCTGTGTGAGGTAGGGTCGTACTCTACGAATGTTGTAGAGCATGAACCTGCAGGAGCGAGTCACTGCTTTGATGTTAGCAGAGAACAACAGGATGTTGTCCAGGCTCATGCCAAGGTTCGTTGCACTCTGGGAGGGCGACACTGTGGAGTTGTCAACTGTGATGGAGAGGTCTTTGAGCGGGTAGGCCTTAAACAGGAGGAAGAGCAGCTCCGTCTTGTCCAGGTTGAGCTTGAAGTGGTGAGCTGACATCCAAGTTGAGATATCTACCAGGCACGCAGAGATGCATGTCGCCACCTGGGTGTCAGAAGGGGGGAAGGAGAAAAGTACTACAGTGTCATCCGCATAGCAGTGATAGGAGAGACCATGTGAGGATATGACGGAGCCAATGATACAGAGAGAAGAAGAGAGGGCCTAGATCCGAGCCCTAGGGGACACCAGTAGTGAGAGTACGTGGTGCAGACAGTGACAACATGGAATTCAAATGAGGAGGTGGACAGGTGAGGGAGAAAAGAGAAAATCTCCACTTAGGAGAAATGAGTAGCCCTGTGCCACCCCCCGTGATGACCAGATGCTCTCGGACTATGAGAAAACACATACTCAGATTAAGAGAGAGCAGCTGTAGTAGCAGTGTTCTCTGGGGTGATCCATGTCTCTCTATCAGGGCCAAAATGTCTACCGACTGAAGGGCAGCATAGGCTGAGATGAACTCTGTGTTCTTGGCCGCAGATCGGCAGTTCCAAACGCTGCTGGAGACCAGGAATTCCACATGGGTTGTTCGCGCAGGGTACACTAAATTAGAAGGGTTTCACTATATTAGAAGGGTTGCAGCCAAGGGGTGGTGAGTGTCTGTAAAGCCTATAAAAAATAAAATAAAAAGCCTACAGGGAGAGGAGCAAACAGGTATACAAACACAAACGTAGTTGCCAAATGAGATCATATGGAAATAACTAGGTAAGATATTCAAGTCAGAGATTGTTGTGGAGCCTTCCTCTCGTTTCTTCCTTAAATAACTCCACAGAACAACTCGGCAGAACCGTCTTAGTTTTGACTACGAGACCGCCCCTGACATGACCGCCGTTTACAGCTGCCACTGAGAAAACAGGGGAGACTGAAGTACTAACACTAATTGCTAATTGCCTAGGAGAGGAGAAACCACTCCCCCTCCAATACAGCCACTGATTACGAAAACAACAACAATCCCAAATTGCCCTGCCCCTTAATCCTGGTCGATGTGTCAACAATCAGCTGCCAGTTATGAGCATTCAGCAGTTCACACACCAAGTAGGACACTGGGAAGACAGGCAGCACTTAAAGTAGATGGACCTCTCTGTCGCAGCCGGCCGCGACCGGGGGGTCCGTGGGGCGACGCACAATTGGCCTAGCGTCGTCCGGGTTAGGGAGGGTTTGGCCGGTAGGGATATCCTTGTCTCATCGCGCTCCAGCGACTCCTGTGGCGGGCCGGGCGCAGTGCACGCTAACCAAGGGGGGAGGGTGCACGGTGTTTCCTCCGACACATTGGTGCGGCTGGCTTCCGGGTTGGAGGCGCGCTGTGTTAAGAAGCAGTGCGGCTTGGTTGGGTTGTGCTTCGGAGGACGCATGACTTTCGACCTTCGTCTCTCCCGAGCCCGTACGGGAGTTGTAGCGATGAGACAAGATAGTAATTACTAGCGATTGGATACCACGAAAATTAGGGAGAAAAGGGGGTAAAATTTAAAAAAAAATAATAATAAAAATTAAAAAAAATAAAAGTAGATGGACCTAGCCAGCAAAAAGACAGTACTAGACACCAGATAAAGACAACATTTATAATTATCTCTCCTGGAGATATCAGGAGTCCTCTAGATATAGACCTACAGCTTGCATATAAATATACAGAAAGTCATACATGAGTAGATATGTATCGCAAAACGTAGTGCTTTCACAAGAAACCAATCAATCCATATATTCACACATCGCTGATGCGGCTAAATAATGTTTACAGTTATGGATTGTGACACAACAGAAAGATGTAGTGGCATCGGTAGAGCTGTTACAGCCAGGAGTCTACGGGAGATGTAGATATCTCTGTGTTCACTCTCTCATGAATCGAAATGCCTGTTTAATATGTTCCTCTCTCACACTGACTTGGTGACATGTTCAGCCCAGTTACAATCAACGTCACTGAGACACATAGGAGAGGAAACCTGGGGGCTGGGAAAGAGAGGAGAGAGAGAGAGGAAAGAGCGGGAGAAAGAAAGATGGTTAAAGGGAGTGAGGGAGAAAGAGAAGTCGAGCTACAGAGTTCTGAGACTAGTGAGAGATGGAGAGAGAACGAAAGAGATTAATGAAAGAATATGTTGTTACTGTGGCACTGAAACAAATTCTCCATGTGCTATAGGGACTGGAGAATTAGTCTACTCCAGGACCTAAATACAGGAGGAGAAACATGGCTCATCAACCCTGCACTAAACGCTAAACGCGATTTACAGTGTAGAACAGATCCAGATTAATACAAAGCCTAAAGATCACAGCATATCAGATCTATACGTAGATATAGGTCAGTATCGCGCTTACAGATCGCAGGACAGCAAAGCGAGCCCAGAGATCAGAGGGTATCAGACCAAAATAGTCCTACACAGATACAGGAGATAAAGAGATACAGTACAGGAGATACTATCTTACTATCTTCTCTGCTCAACAAAGCAACATGGACAATGGGTTGGGGAGAATAGAGGACCTCAGAGATACAAAGACCCAACGGCAACACCAGATTCAACAGCATAGTGATTCATTCTACTCAGATTCAACAGCATAGTGATTCATTCTACTCAGATTCAACAGCATAGTGATTCATTCTACTCAGATTCAACAGCATAGTGATTAAGTCTACCCAGATCCTACAGCATAGTGATTCATTCTTCCCAGATTCAACAGCACAGTGATTCATTCTACCCAGATCCTACAGCATAATGATGAATTATTCCCAGATTCAACAGCATAGTGATTCATTCTACCCAGATCCTACAGCATAGTGATTCATTCTACTCAGATTCAACAGCATAGTGATTCATTCTACCAAGATCCTATAGCATAGTGATTCATTCTACCCAGATCCTACAGCATAGTGATCCATTCTACCCAGATCCTACAGTATAGTGTGTGCTTTGCTCGAGAGAGAGAGAGAGAGAGAGAGAGAGAGAGAGAGAGAGAGAGAGAGAGAGAGAGAGAGAGAGAGAGAGAGAGAGAGAGAGAGAGAGAGAGAGAGAGAGAGAGAGAAAGTATATTAGCCTATCGATGGTCATGATGTACTTTGCTTGATCATTATTCTGAGGAAGCAGCTAGGCCTGACCTTTCCCAGCCAGGAGCTTACACTGTGGTTAAAATTCAATTGAGTTGAAGAGAGCAGAAAGGAGAGAAATGTACTGTAACCTTTATTCTGCATTGACGTTAACCTTGAGGACTAGTCCCCGTAGGGGACTGGTGGACTTGCTCTTTGGTTATGTGATAGAACGTGTGTGTGTGTGTGTGTGTGTGTGTGTGTGTGTGTGTGTGTGTGTGTGTGTGTGTGTGTGTGTGTGTGTGTGTGTGTGTGTGTGTGTGTGTGTGTGTGTGTGTGTGTGTGAGAAAGAGAGAGAGAGAGACAGCATGTATTATGTCTGAATAAAAGTGAAAGAGGAGAGCCAGCAAGAGGAAGATTTGACAGTGTGTTTTTGTCACATAACCAGCCATCCAGACAGTGTCATAGCAAGAGCCAACAATATGGCAGTGTCTGTTCTGTGTATCTTCCTTTCTGCCCTCTCTCCCTCTCTATCCCTCTCTCCCTCTCTATCCCTCTCTCTCTCACACACACACACACACACACACACACACACACACACACACACACACACACACACACACACACACACACACACACACACACACACACACACACACACACACACACACACACACACACACACTGGACAGTTCTGGGCAAATCTCAATGGCTGTGTTCCTTATCCAGAACTGTTTCATTACCGCTCTCCTCCCTCCCTGGCTAGCGTCTCTCCTCTGTTTCCCTCTGGAGGAATGAAACACCAGCTAATTGAAATAAATGAACTGGGAATCCAATCAGAGTTGATTACATCTGCTGTGGTGGGATGTTGATTGCGGGCTCATTGAGTGAATGTTGCAGAACTAGGCGGTAATGAAGAGACTTGTTTGTCTATTACACTGAGTGGTGAGAGGCCGATACAAACAACTCTCTCTCTCTCTCTTTCTCTCTCAGATACAGCCCAGTCTTTTTAAAATAGTTTTTTTTTATTCGCTTATCACTTTTCACAAACACATTTTCATTCAGGCAACAGATTATTAATCATACTCAAGTTCTTAGAATAACTGTACAGTATATAAAATGAGTAGGACAGATACTATACACAGGGTGTGGCAGGACGGAGCGGGGAATTTTACTGTACTGAATTGTTTAAATACTAAAAGACAGTGTGAGGAGGAGTAAGCTGATAAGCTGCCTGTACTGTTTATGTATACAGGCTGGGAGACCAGCCTGCAGGTTGTTGGAGAAATGTTGTAGAGATGTAAAGGCACTACGTTGTAACAACAGCTGTCTTGGGAGTTTTAACCCTTAAGGGGAAAACGTGGAACTTACCCCTGACCTACCTCTGGTACTGTAACCTGCCTACCATACAGCAGGTTAGAGTGTGTGTACTGTAGTGTCCAGTCCTACAGTACGATATGATACTCCCTGGCTCAGAGAGCATTCCTTACCCATCAAGCACGGCTTTTACAGGACCAATAACTGGCACCTTTTCTCCCTCCTCCTGCCTCAAGACACACAACAACACAAACGTAGTTGACACAAAACAAAACAAAATTCTTTAGCACCACACATCATAACAAAATACATAATAAAAATGAATACACATATAAAACAAATAAACAAATACATGACTGAGGTGGAGAACAGGACAGTGGATAATAATGGTACTTTTAAAAAGATGAAAACAACGACATGTGAAATGCTCCTTGATGTAACAGACAAACGGAGGACTGGAGAAAACACTGTTAATATCCTCTTCAAGAACAACATGCTCTGAAAGTCATTCTCGGGCTGAAACAGCTCCAGCTCAACCATTAAGGCCTGGAATACAGCATGCTTGTTTTCCGTAATAAAATGGACGCCAAACTGACACAAATAGGAAATGAAAACATGGAATGCCGGAAAGTCATATTATCAACAGGCGTGCAGAGTAAACCAGTCCAATAAGGAAAGCAGCCTTCTCCATTCAATGAACCATTGGGCTCAATAGACTACTAGTAAAATGGTATTGTGTGCACTTCTCAAGGTCATTCAGTGAGTCATCTGCAGTTGAAGGGTAAGCACTGAGCAAAGATATCATTTCTATTATACAGTATGTTCAACCTTCTAACTAACACAGGGAATGTTGACAGATGAAATAGACTAGTATGGAATTGACATGCTACCGATGTAGGATCTTTCATTTGAAATGTAAAACTTGTGTATTTGTAATTTTTACTTCGAAATTTCAGACTTGATTTTCCCTTATGAAAAATGTAGCAACTCCAACAAAAATGTCCATTCATTATAATCCACATAATAATTCACATTTCCTGTTGCTGCATGATTATTTTCCTGCTGTAGCAAACTGGCTCAAATTAAGATCCTACAACCGTAGATACTGCGGTACACCACCAGTTAACAAGAACTGATGTCCTTATACTGCAATATGATATTATCCTACTGCAATCCAGGCATGCTAATGAGTATGCCAGATAGTGTCTCCTGCTAATTCCACTCCACTCTCATCATAATCCCTCAGGTAGCAACTCATCTCATCTGCAGCCCAGGCCTGACAAAGACAGTGCCACTCAACTGACCCATACCACAGATGACAGGCTAACCCCATGCCTCAACATGGGAGAGATCTGCCTGTCTTTTTAAATTGGTTGTTGTCAAGTGGAACAAGAGACTCCTTCTAGTGAATCTAATTACAGCACACTCAAAAGGTGAGCGATGAAAAGAATGACGATAAAGAAAAAAACACTACAAATTAAATATATCTAATTGGATGAATTCCCTTTGATAAATGTGCTTTGTTCCTCCTTGCCTTTGCTCCTCTACTCGCCATTGGTTGTTATTGTCACGGAAACAATGAAACCTCACGTCCCATTGGCTGTTTGAGAGTCTTATAACATATGCCAGAAACCCACCACATATACGGACATATAATAATAAATATTGCGTGTGGAAACAACAGTGAAGTTCAGTTTCTTTCATTGGTAAGTTGTTGTGCAGGTCAGTTCCGGTCATTCCTTGGTTGGTTGAGACAACGTTAGTTAACCGTTGTAACATACTGGTCCCACGTGGAAGCCAAACTTTTGGTTGCTGCTTCCAAAGTCTGAGGGGGCCACGTCTATGACTGGCAGCAGCTCTGCTCTGGGGGAGTCGATCTCCAGGACTGTCCGCTCCTGTCCCTTACGGAACTACACCAGAGACAAAGAAAAAGACAGCAGAGTTGAGGATTTACTGTGCCTGCTAACTTGCTAGATTTCATTCCAACTCCAATCCTATCTATACCATACTCAGATATCATATGATGAATTGATCGTGACCAGCTGCATGGCCTTATCGAATCAAACAGCAGCTGACAAAACATTGGTCAAAACATTAGCATTGGTCAAAACATTAGCATTGGTCAAAACATTAGCATTTGTCATTACATTAGCATTTGTCATAACATTAGCATTGGTCAAAACATTAGCATTTGTCATAACATTAGCATTTGTCATAACATTAGCATTTGTCATAACATTAGCATTGGTCAAAACATTAGCACCAATTACATTAATTCAGTCATTCATTCATTTTCCTTTGTCTCTGCATGGCACCTACCTGGCAGCCATCGTGTGTTGCCTGGATGAATGGGTTCTTGGCCTGGCTCATCTCCTCGTCGTTGCTGCCCCGGAAGCGTATGGCGTGTTGGTGGCTACGGGTGGTGCTGTCGAACCAGCCGGCAGAGTTCTGGCAGGAGTAGGTGAAGATCTGTCTGGCTGTGGCACTCAGCAGTTTCAGGAAGGTCAGCTGGACCACGTGGACCGGGTTCCCATCAGAGTCACTGTACTGTAACTGGACCAGAGACACACAGCATGTCAGAGTCATTGTACTGGAACTGTACCAGAGACACACAACATATCAGAGTCATTGTACTGGAACTGGACCAGAGACACACAGCATATCAGAGTCATTGTACTGGAACTGGACCAGAGACACACAGCATATCAGAGTCATTGTACTGGAACTGGACCAGGGACACACATCATATCAGAGTCATTGTACTGGAACTGGACCAGAGACACACAACATATCAGAGTCATTGTACTGGAACTGGACCAGGGACACACAGCATATCAGAGTCATTGTACTGGAACTGGACCAGAGACACACAACATATCAGAGTCATTGTACTGGAACTGGACCAGAGACACACAACATATCAGAGTCATTGTACTGGAACTGGACCAGAGACACACAACATATCAGAGTCATTGTACTGGAACTGGACCAGAGACACACAACATATCAGAGTCATTGTACTGGAACTGGACCAGAGACACACAACATATCAGAGTCATTGTACTGGAACTGGACCAGGGACACACAGCATATCAGAGTCATTGTACTGGAACTGGACCAGAGACACACAACATATCAGAGTCATTGTACTGGAACTGGACTAGAGACACACAGCATGTCAGAGTCATTGTACTGGAACTGGACCAGGGACACACAGCATATCAGAGTCATTGTACTGGAACTGAGAGGTTAGCATGTTTTGTTGTAGCCTCTGTTATTGGTAATGGTGAGAGGTTAGCATGTTTTGTTGTAGCCTCTGTTATTGGTAATGGTGAGAGGTTAGCATGTTTTGTTGTAGCCTCTGTTATTGGTAATGGTGAGAGGTTAGCATGTTTTGTTGTAGTCTCTGTTATTGGTAATGGTGAAAGGTTAGCATGTTTTGTTGTAGTCTCTGTTATTGGTAATGGTGAGAGTTTAGCATGTTTTGTTGTAGTCTCTGTTATTGGTAATGGTGAGAGGTTAGCATGTTTTTTTGTAGCCTCTGTTATTGGTAATGGTGAGAGGTTAGCATGTTTTGTTGTAGCCTCTGTTATTGGTAATGGTGAGAGGTTAGCATGTTTTGTTGTAGCCTCTGTTATTGCTAATGGTGAGAGGTTAGCATGTTTTGTTGTAGCCTCTGTTATTGGTAATGGTGAGAGGTTAGCATGTTTTGTTGTAGCCTCTGTTATTGCTAATGGTGAGAGGTTAGCATGTTTTGTTGTAGCCTCTGTTATTGGTAATGGTGAGAGGTTAGCATGTTTTGTTGTAGTCTCTGTTATTGCTAATGGTGAGAGGTTAGCATGTTTTGTTGTAATCTCTGTTATTGGTAATGGTGAGAGGTTAGCATGTTTTGTTGTAGCCTCTGTTATTGGTAATGGTGAGAGGTTAGCATGTTTTGTTGTAGTCTCTGTTATTGGTAATGGTGAGAGGTTAGCATGTTTTGTTGTAGCCTCTGTTATTGGTAATGGTGAGAGGTTAGCATGTTTTGTTGTAGCCTCTGTTATTGGTAATGGTGAGAGGTTAGCATGTTTTGTTGTAGTCTCTGTTATTGGTAATGGTGAGAGGTTAGCATGTTTTGTTGCAGCCTCTGTTATTGGTAATGGTGAGAGGTTAGCATGTTTTGTTGTAGCCTCTGTTATTGGTACTGGTGAGAGGTTAGCATGTTTTGTTGTAGCCTCTGTTATTGGTAATGGTGAGAGGTTAGCATGTTTTGTTGGAGCCTCTGTTATTGGTAATGGTGAGAGGTCAGTATGTTTTGTTGTAGCCTCTAACTTTCTCACGCATATTATTTTTATTATTTTTATATTTCACCTTTATTTAACCAGGTAAGCTAGTTGAGAACAAATTCTTATTTGCAACTGCGACCTGGCCAAGATAAAGCATAGCAATTCGACACATACAACAACACAGAGTTACTTACACATGGAATAAACAAAACATACAGTCAATAATACAGTAGAACAAAAGAAAACAAAGAGTCTATATACAGTGAGGGCAAATGAGGTAAGATAAGGGAGTTAAGGCAATAAATAGGCCATGGTGGCGAAGTAATTACATTATAGCAATTAGACACTGGAATGGCAGATGTGCAGAAGATGAATGTGCAAGTAAAGATACTGGGGTGCAAAGGAGCAAGATAAATAAATACAGTTTGGGGATGAGGTAGATAGATGGGCTGTTTACAGATGAGCTATGTACAGGTGCAGTGATCTGTGAGCTGCTCTGAGAGCTGGTGCTTAAAGCTAGTGAGGGAGATAAGAGTCTCCAGCTTCAGAGATTTTTGCAGTTTGTTCCAGTCATTGGCAGCAGAGAACTGGAAGGAGAGGCGGCCAAATGAGGAATTGGCTTTGGGGGTGACCAGTGAGATATACCTGCTGGAGCACGTGCTACGAGTGGGTGCTGCTATGGTGACAAGTGAGCTGAGATAAGGCGGGGCTTTACCTAGCAGAGGCTTGTAGATGACCTGGAGCCAGATGGTTTGGCGACGAGTATGAAGCGAGGGCCAGCCAACGAGAGCGTACAGGTCGCAGTGGTGGGTAGTATATGGGGCTTTGGTGACAAAACGGATGGCACTGTGATAAACTGCATCCAATCTATTGAGTAGATTGTTGGTGGCTATTTTATAGATGACATCGCCGAAGTCGAGGATCGGTAGGATGGTCAGTTTTTCGAGGGTATGTTTGGCTGCATGAGTGAAGGATGCTTTGTTGCGAAATAGCCGATTCTAGATTTAATTTTGGATTGGAGGTGCTTAATGAGAGTCTGGTAGTAGAGTTTACAGTTTACAGTCTAACCAAAGTCTAACCAAAAACCTAGGTATTTGTAGTTGTCCACATATTCTAAATCAGAGCCGTCCAGAGTAGTGATGCTGGACGGTCGGGCGGGTGTGGGCAGTGATCAGTTGGCCAGAAGTATACAGAATGGTGTCGTCTGCGTAGAGGTGGATCAGAGAATCACCAGCAGCAAGAGCGACATCATTGATGTATACAGAGAAGAGAGTCGGCCCGAGAATTGAACCCTGTGGCACCCCCATAGAGACTGCAAGAGGTCCGGACAACAGGCCCTCCGATTTGACACACTGAACTCTATCAGAGAAGTAGTTGGTGAACCAGGCAAGGAAATCATTTGAAAAACCAAGGCTGTTGAGTCTGCCAATAAGAATGTGGTGATTGACAGAGTCGAAAGCCTTGGCCAGGTCGATGAATACGGCTACACAGTAATGTCTCTTATCGATGGCAGTTATGACATCGCTTAGGACCTTGAGCGTGGCTGAGGTGCACCCATGACCAGCTCTGAAACCAGATTGCATAGCGGAAAAGGTACGGTGAGATTCAAAGCGGTCGGTAATCTGTTTGTTAACTTGGCTTTCGAAGACCTTAGAGAGGCAGGGCAGGATAGTAATAGGTCTGTAGCAGTTTGGGACTAGAGTGTCACCCCCTTTGAAGACGGGGATGACTGCGGCAGCTTTCCAATCTTTGGGAATCTCAGACGATACGAAAGAGAGGTTGAACAGGCTAGTTATTGTGGTTGCAACAATTTCAGCAGATCATTTTAGAAAGAGAGGGTCCAGATTGTCTCGCCCGGCTGATTTGTAGGGGTCCAGGTTTTGCAGTTCTTTAAAAACATCAGCTATCTGGATTTGGGTGAAGGAGAAATAGGGGAGGCTTGGGCGAGTTGCTGTGGGGAGTGCAGGGCTGTTGACCGGGGTAGGGTTAGCCAGGTGGAAAGCATGGCCAGCCGTAGAAAAATGATTGTTGAAATCCTCAATTATAGGGGATTTATCGGTGGTGACAGTGTTTCCTAGCCTCAGTGCAGTGGGCAGCTGGGAGGAGGTGCTCTTATTCTCCATGGACTTTGCAGTGTCCCAGAACTTTTTAGAGTTTGTGCTACAGGATGCAAATTTCTGCTTGAAAAAGCTAGCCTTAGCTTTCCTAACTGCCTGTGTATATTTGTTCCTGACTTCCCTGAAAAGTTGCATATCACGGGGGTTATTCGATGCTAATGCAGAACGCCACAGGATGTTTTTGTGCTGGTTAAGGGCAGACAGGTCTGGAGAGAACCAAGGACTATATCTGTTCCTGGTTCTACATTTTTTGAATGGGGCATGCTCATTTAAGATGGTGAGGAAGGCACTTTTAAAGAATGACCAGGCGTCCTCTACTGACGGGATGAGGTCAATATCCTTCCAGGATACCCGGGCCAGGTCGATTAGGAAGGCCTGCTCGCTGAAGTGTTTTAGGGAGCGTTTGATTGTGATGAGGGGTGGTCGTTTGACCGCAGACCCGTTACGGATGCAGGCAATGAGGCAGTGATCGCTGACATCTTGGTTGAAAAAAGCAGAGGTGTATTTGGATGGCAAGTTGGTTAGGATGATATCGTTGAGGGTGCCCGTGTTTACGGATTTGGGGTTGTACCTGGTGGGTTCATTGAAAATTTGTGAGAGATTGAGGGCATCAAGCTTAGATTGTAGGATGACCGGGGTGTTAAGCATGTCCCAGTTTAGGTCACCTAGCAGCACTAGATCTGAAGATAGATGGGGGGCAATCAGTTCACATATGGTGTCCAGGGCACAGCTGGGGGCAGAGGGAGGTCTATAGCAAGCGGCGACGGTGAGAGACTTGTTTCTGGAAAGGTTGATTTTTAAAAGTAGAAGCTGGAATTGTTTGGGTACAGACCTGGATAGTAGGACAGAACTCTGCAGGCTATCTCTACAGTAGATTGCAACTCCACCCCATTTGGCAGTTCTATCTTTAAACAGATTCACATCTGTTTAAACCAACTCTTAGTTTCCTGATTCAGATCTGTTTAAACCAACTCTTAGTTTCCTGATTCAGATCTGTTTAAACCAACTCTTAGTTTCCTGATTCAGATCTGTTTAAACCAACTCTTAGTTTCCTGATTCAGATCTGTTTAAACCAACTCTTAGTTTCCTGATTCAGATCTGTTCAAACCAACTCTTAGTGTTATTATTCATTATTTATTTATGATATGTATTAATCAAGGCATAATCAGGATTAATTTAGTAGTGTTTAGAAACGTGTTATCTACTCCCTTAGACAGAAAATTACTCCAGTCATCATCCACAGTTCAGTTACTATTGGGCAAAACACAACCCAAAACACAACCAAAACAAACTGCAAATGCAACCAATGAGTTTGGAACCAAATACTACACTTTTGACTACTTTAATACACTATAAGTAAATTGATCAGAATATTACGACTTCAAATTATCAAAGTATGGGGGGACTAGATACATAAAGTGCTTTTATTTCAAACCGTGAAACAGATATGTATTAAAAATAACTTCCGGCGCCGGAAAGAGATGGCTGCCTCGCTTCGCGTTCCTTGGAAAATATGCAGTATTTTGTTTTTTTACGTGTTATTTCTTACATCGGTACCCCGGGTAATCTTAGGTTTCATTACATACAGTCGGGAGGAACTACTGAATATACGATTAACGTCAACTCATCATCGTTCCTACCAGGAATATGACTTTCCCGAAACGGATCCAGTGTCTTGCCTTCCACACAATACAATGGATCTGATCCCAGCCGGCGACCCTGTGCGACGCCGAAAAAGGGGAAAACGTGGCGGTCTCGTGGTCAGGCTTCGGAGACGGGCACATCGCGCTCCACTCCCTAGCATACTACTCGCCAATGTCCAGTCTCTTGACAATAAGGTTGATGAAATCCGAGCACGGGTAGCATTCCAGAGAGACATCAGGGATTGCAACGTGCTCTGCTTCACGGAAACATGGCTAACTCAAGGGACGCTAACGGAGTCGGTGCAGCCAGCTGGTTTCTCCATGCATCGCGCCGACAGAAACAAACATCTTTCCGGTAAGAAGAGGGGCGGGGGGGTATGCCTTATGATTAACGAGAAGTGGTGTGATCATCATAACAACACACAAGAACTCAAGTCGTTCTGTTCACCTGATCTAGAACTCCTCACAATCAAATGTCGACCGCATTATCTACCAAGGGAATTCTCGTCAATCATAATCACAGCCGTATACATTCCCCCCCAAGCAGACACATCGATGGCCCTGAACGAACTTTATCTGACTCTTTGTAAACTGGAAACCACACACCCTGAGGCTGCATTCATCGTAGCTGGGGATTTTAACAAGGCTAATCTAAAAACAAAACTCCCTAAATTCTATCAGCATATCGATTGTGCTACCAGGGCTGGAAAAACACTAGACCATTGTTACACTAATTTCCGCGACGCTTATAAGGCCCTCCCCCGCCCCCCTTTCGGAAAAGCTGACCACGACTCCATTTTGTTGATTCCAGCCTACAAACAAAAACTCAAACAACAAGCTCCCGCGCTCAGGTCTGTTCAACGCTGGTCCGACCAATCTGAATCCACGCTTCAAGACTGCTTCGATCACGCAGATTGGAATATGTTCCGCATCGCGTCCAACAACAATATTGACGAATATGCTGATTCGGTGAGCGAGTTCATTAGGAAGTGCATTGACGATGTCGTACCCACAGCAACGATAAAAACATTCCCAAACCAGAAACCGTGGATTGACGGCAGCATTCGCGTGAAACTGAAAGCGCGAACCACTGCTTTTAACCAGGGCAAGGTGACCGGAAGCATGACCGAATACAAACAGTGTAGCTATTCTCTCCGCAAGGCAATCAAACAGGCTAAGTCCCAGTACAGAGACAAAATCGAGTCGAAATTCAACAGCTCAGACACAAGAGGTATGTGGCAGGGTCTACAGTCAATCACGGATTACAAAAAGAAAACCAGCCCCGTCGAGGACCAGGATGTCTTGCTCCCAGACAGGCTAAACAACTTTTTTGCCCGCTTTGAGGACAATACAGGGCCACTGACACGGCCCCCTACCAAAACCTGCGGGCTCTCCTTCACTGCAGCCGAGGTGAGTAAAACATTTAAACGTGTTAACCCTCGCAAGGCTGCAGGCCCAGACGGCATTCCCAGCCGCGTCCTCAGAGCATGCGCAGACCAGCTGGCTGGTGTGTTTACGGACATATTCAATCAATCCTTATCCCAGTCTGCTGTTCCCACATGCTTCAAGAGGGCCACCATTGTTCCTGTTCCCAAGAAAGCTAAGGTAACTGAGCTAAACGACTACCGCCCCGTAGCACTCACTTCCGTCATCATGAAGTGCTTTGAGAGACTAGTCAAGGACCATATCACCTCCACCCTACCGGACACCCTAGACCAGGGGTGTCAGAGTCAAGGCCCGCGGGCCACATCCGGCCCGCGAGAAGGTTTTTTACGGCCCCTGGGATGATCTTGATTTATTATTAGAACCGGCCCGCAGACCGCAGCAAGCCGGCAGCCCGCAGATCTTTTACACGCACCAATACTACATTTCCCACAATGCAACGGTGACGCACCGAGCAGTAGGCTGCTTCATTTCAATATTTATTGGCACAGCAGTCGTCAGCATCACAGTAAAATTAACTTTCAGATACCCATCAAAAATGGCAAAACGGAAGGTGGACACTGAGAACCGGGGGTTTCAAACAAGGTGGGAGTCGGAGTATATGTTCACGGAGGTAGCTGGAAAACCTGTGTGTCTTCTGTGTGGAGAAAGTGTGGCGGTACTGAAAGAGTATAATCTGAGACGACATTATGAAACGAAACACGCGGACAAAAACAAGAATATGGACATGGAACAAAGGCTACAAAAGGCAGAGGAATTAAAACGAGGCCTCAAATCTCGACAGGCTCTGTTCAAAAAAGCCAAATCACAAGGCCAGGCTGCTGTCAAGGCCAGTTTTATTTTGGCAGAAGAGATCGCTAAATCAGCCCGGCCATTTACGGAGGGGGATTTCATCAAAAACTGCATGATTAAAGTTTGTGACGAAGTTTGCCCAGAAAAAAAGGCAACTCTTTTTAAATGTGAGTCTGAGCAGAAACACCATTGCCGTAGGTTTTCAGTAGGTTCAATTAGGTTCACTAGACTATATGCGTCATTTAAAAAATTTTCAATGAACATTCGAACAGTCCGGCCCTCGGCTTGTAGCTAAATTTTTTATTTGGCCCTCCGTCCATTTGACTTTGACACCCCTGCCCTAGACCCACTCCAATTTGCTTACCGACCCAATAGGTCCACAGACGACGCAATCGCAACCACACTGCACACTGCCCTAACCCATCTGGACAAGAGGAATACCCATGTGAGAATGCTGTTCATCGATTACAGCTCAGCATTTAACACCATAGTACCCTCCAAACTCGTCATCAAGCTCGAGACCCTGGGTCTCGACCCCGCCCTGTGCAACTGGGTCCTGGACTTCCTGACGGGCCGCCCCCAGGTGGTGAGGGTAGGTAACAACATCTCCACCCCGCTGATCCTCAACACTGGGGCCCCACAAGGGTGCGTTCTGAGCCCTCTCCTGTACTCCCTGTTCACCCACGACTGCGTGGCCATGCACGCCTCCAACTCAATCATCAAGTTTGCGGATGACACTACAGTGGTAGGCTTGATCACCAACAACGACGAGACGGCCTACAGGGAGGAGGTGAGGGCCCTCGGAGTGTGGTGTCAGGAAAATAACCTCATACTCAACGTCAACAAAACAAAGGAGATGATTGTGGACTTCAGGAAACAGCAGAGGGAGCACCCCCCTATCCACATCGACGGGTCAGTAGTGGAGAAGGTGGAAAGTTTTAAGTTCCTCGGTGTACACATCACGGACAAACTGAACTGGTCCACCCACACAGACAGCGTTGTGAAGAAGGCGCAGCAGCGCCTCTTCAACCTCAGGAGGCTGAAGAAATTCGGCTTGTCACCAAAAGCACTCACAAACTTCTACAGATGCACAATCGAGAGCATCCTGTCGGGCTGTATCACCGCCTGGTACGGCAACTGCTCCGCCCACAACCGTAAGGCTCTCCAGAGGGTAGTGAGGTCTGCAGAACGCATCACCAGGGGCAAACTACCTGCCCTCCAGGACACCTACACCACCCGATGTCACAGGAAGGCCATAAAGATCATCAAGGACAACAACCACCCAAGCCACTGCCTGTTCACCCCGCTATCATCCAGAAGGCGAGGTCAGTACAGGTGCATCAAAGCAGGGACCGAGAGACTGAAAAACAGCTTCTATCTCAAGGCCATCAGACTGTTAAACAGCCACCACTAACATTTAGCGGCCGCTGCCAACATACTGACTCAACTCCAGCCACTTTAAAAATGGGAATTGATGGAAATTATGTAAAAATGTACCACTAGCCACTTTAAGCAATGCCACTTAATACAATGTTTACATACCCTACATTACCCATCTCATATGTATATATACTGTACTCTATATCATCTACTGCATCTTGCCATCTTTATGCAATACATGTACCACTAGCCACTTTAAACTATGCCACTTTATGTTTACATACCCTACAGTACTCATCTCATATGTATATACCGTACTCTATACCATCTACTGCATCTGCCATGCCGTTCTGTACCACCACTCATTCATATATCTTTATGTACATATTCTTTATCCCTTTACACTTGTGTGTGTGTGTAAGGTAGTAGTGTGGAATTGTTAGGTTAGATTACTGTTGGTTATTACTGCATTGTCGGAACTAGAAGCACAAGCATTTCGCTACACTCGCATTAACATCTGCTAACCATGTGTATGTGACTAATAAAATTTGATTTGATTTGATTTGATTTGATTTGAAATGAACAGTGTGTTTGTGAAGTCATGATGATCTCTTTGCAGGCTGTCAGGCTGTGGAGTCACAGAGGAAGGCTGTGCTTCTCTGGTCTCAGCTCTGAGGTCAAACCCCTCACACCTGAGAGAGCTGGATCTGAGTAACAATGACCTGAAGGATTCAGGAGTGAAGCTGCTCTCTGCTGGACTGGGGAAACCCCACTGTAAACTGGAGACTCTGAGGTCAGTATGATCAGATATGAAACTTGATGTATGTAGTTCTCCCATTTGAAGAAGTCTTAATTATTTGGACACATTCACTGATATTGTATTAAAGTAGTCATACGTTTAGTATTTGGTCCCATATTCCAAACTGAATGGTGAATAATGTCCTGTCATTTTGGAATCACTTCACTTGTATTGTCAGTAAGAATAGAAGATGTTTCTGAACACTTCTACATTCATGTGGATGTTACCATGATTATGAATAATCATGAATGAATCGTGAATGATGATGAATGAAAAAGTTAGAGGCACAAATATCATACCCCCCTGTTATTGGTAATGGTGAGAGGTTAGCATGTTTTGTTGTATCCTCTGTTATTGGTAATGGTGAGAGGTTAGCATGTTTTGTTGTAGCCTCTGTTATTGGTAATGGTGAGAGGTTAGCATGTTTTGTTATAGCCTCTGTTGTTGGTAATGGTGAGAGGTTAGCATGTTTTGTTGTAGCCTCTGTTATTGGTAATGGTGAGAGGTTAGCATGTTTTGTTGTCACCTCTGTTATTGGTAATGGTGAGAGGTTAGCATGTTTTGTTGTAGCCTCTGTTATTGGTAATGGTGAGAGGTTAGCATGTTTTGTTGTAGCCTCTGTTATTGGTAATGGTGAGAGGTTAGCATGTTTTGTTGTAGCCTCTGTAACTTTCCCACTCATTATTATTCATGATTCATTCATAACTTTTCTTAATCATGGCATCGTCAGGATTAATTTAGTAGTGTTTAGAAACATGTTATCTACTCACTTAGACTAAATTAATAAATACATAAAGTGCTTTCACTTCTAAACAGTGAAACATATATGTATGAAAATACCCTCAAATAAAAGGTGACATTATATACTGTCACCTCATATGAAACATTTGATCTGAAATCCAATGAGTATAGAGCCATATTTAATATAATAGCTTCACTGTCAAAATAGATATTGTGAGGGGTCTCCCGGGTGGCGCAGTGCTAGCTGCGCCACCAGAGTCTCTGGGTTCGCGCCCAGGCTCTGTCGCAGCCGGCCGCGACCGGGAGGTCCGTGGGGCGACGCACAATTGGCCTAGCGTCGTCCGGGTTAGGGAGGGTTTGGCCGGTAGGGATATCCTTGTCTCATCGCGCACCAGCGACTCCTGTGGCGGGCCGGGCGCAGTGCGCGCTAACCAAGGTAGTCAGGTGCACGGTGTTTCCTCCGACACATTGGTGCGGCTGGCCCTCCGGGTTGGAGGTGCGCTGTGTTAAGCAGTGCGGCTTGGTTGGGTTGTGCTTCGGAGGACGCATGGCTTTCGACCTTCGTCTCTCCCGAGCCCGTACGGGAGTTGTAGCGATGAGACAAGATAGTAATTACTAGCGATTGGATACCACGAAAATTGGGGAGAAAAGGGGAGAAGAAAAAAACAAAACAAAAAAAACAAATATATATATATATATATATATATATATATATATATATAGATATGGTGTGGACTGTATACTCAATACAATCTAAATCGGATACCTGTCGTGGTAATTTCCTGTATTACTCAATGATGAGAGAGCAAACCACACACAAGTCAGTTATATTATAAATGTCACGATCGTGTGGAGGAGAGACGGACCAAAACGCAGCATGAGGAAAATAAGCCATCTTCTTTTATTATTGAAGAAGGCAAAACGAAACAAAACACATACAACTATCAAAACAACAAACAACCGTGAAGCTATAAACGTAGGGAACACATACAGGCTACAAACGTTCACCATAGACAATTCCCCACAACAAACTAAAGCCTATGGCTACCCTAAATATGGCTCCCAATCAGAGACAACAGAAACCAGCTGTCTCTAATTGGGAACCCATTCAGGCAACCATAGACTTTCCTAGAAAACTACACCCAACATAGACACAGCTAGACAACTATACCAAACATAAACCCAACTACTCTAAATAAACCCCCTAAACCTTACAATCACCCTGGACACTACAAAAACCACATAAATACCCATGTCACACCCTGACCTAACTAAAATAATAAAGAAAACAAAGAATACTAAGGCCAGGGCGTGACAATAAAGTCCATCTTTAATTATATGAGCTTCACCATAGCCTTTTTTGACTCTCAGATCAATTCAGTGTTTATAAATGAATTATCTGAGAGTCCTTACAACACAATTCATTCCATCTTTTATAGCCAAGATACACCCCCTCCTAACTTACATGACAAACCACAGACCTTAGTAAACAGTTCACAAATAACATTTTACTTGAAAGAGGAGTATCCCATAGCTAGATAGCATTAGCTATAAATTATCGTTCAGTTTGGTCTCCTAAAATGAGATTCTAATCTCGTTCTTGGTACCACTTAGTACGAAAACATTACCTCATCCAATGGCATATATCAATTGTCAATTCTAGATACGCCCATCTCAAATACACCCCCTCCTGGACAAGCTCAGAAAGGGGAGTTATTCTCTAGGTCATATGCCATGAAAGATAAGTTCAACACATCAGAGGGGTAATACAATGGTTCCAGACACTGCCATTCTCCTCCCCTCTCTGGGCCCCAAGTGACTTTTCCCTAGAGAGAAAGGCCAATGCAACTGCCAACAGTATAGTCCAAAAGAAGACATTCTAATGACAAATAAAGATATCTAAAACATCTTATTTATATATATGTTACTAATTCTGATTCAGCCACGACATACCTCACTGTCTGTCTTTTGACTGATACTGCTTTTTAAACTGGTCTGGTCAGTCTACTCAAATATTTGTACTATACATTTTTCTATCTGCAAGCAACACTTTGATAATTTGTCATTTCTAATAATGATACATATATTTATAAATATATATGCCAGGTTTCAGGACACTGATGTATCTGAACATGTTTAAAAAATATATATTTTCACCACCAAAGAATAACAGTGTGATTTTAATATGATTTGACTCTTTGCAGGCTGTCAGGCTGTCTAGTCACAGAGGAAGGCTGTGCTTCTCTGGTCTCAGCTCTGAGGTCAAACCCCTCACACCTGAGAGAGCTGGATCTGAGTAACAATGACCTGAAGGATTCAGGAGTGAAGCTGCTCTCTGCTGGACTGGGGAATCCCCACTGTAAACTGGAGACTCTGAGGTCAGTATTCCTGTAGTTGGTCAACAAGTGATAACTGTTCACCAGATCCACATGTGTTTACCAGACACACATAGTCCACACCATATGTGTTTGGACAGTGAAGCTTACAGTTTTACATTTGGTGCTATGCTCCAGCATTTTGGATATGAGATAGAATGTTTCATATTAGGTGACAGTACAGAATGTCACCTTTTATTTGAGGGTATTTATACATGTATTTTACCGTTTAGAAATGAAAGCATTTTATATATGTAGTTCTCCCATTTGAAGAAGTCTTAATTATTTGGACAAATTAATTTAGTCAATTAATTTAGACAAGAGTTTAGTATTTTGTCCCATATTCCATGCCTGCAGTGATTACATCAAGCTTGTGATTCTACTAACTTGTTGAATTCATTTGCAGTTTGTCTTGGTTGTGTTCTGGATGTTTTTCCTAATAGAAACTGAATGGTGAATAATGTCCCGTTATTTTGGAGTCACTTCACTTGTATTGTCAGTAAGAATAGAAGATGTTTCTGATCACTTCTACATTCATGTGAATGCTACCATGATTATGAATAATCATGAATGAATTGTGAATGATGATGAATGAGAAAGTTACAGAGGCACAAAGATCAGACCCCCTCTGTTATTGAGAGCCACATTTAAAATGTTAGCTTCACTGTCAAAATAGATATGGTGTGGACTGTATACTCAATACAATCTAAATCTGATACCTCACTGTCTGTCTTTTGACTGATACTGCTTTTTAAACTGGTCTGGTCAGTCTACTCAAATATTTGTACTATACATTTTTCTCTCTACAAGCAACACTTTGATCATTTGTCATTTCTAATAATGAAACATCAATTTATGAATAGATATGGCAGGTTTCAGGACACTGATATATCTGAACATGTTTAAAAAATATATATTTTCGCCACCAAAGAATAGCATTGTGATTTTAATATGATTTGACTCTTTGCAGGCTGTCAGGCTGTCTAGTCACAGAGGAAGGCTGTGCTTCTCTGGTCTCAGCTCTGAGGTCAAACCCCTCACACCTGAGAGAGCTGGACCTGAGCTACAATCACCCAGGAGACTCAGGAGTCAGACTGCTCTCTGCTGGACTGGAGGATCCACACTGCAGACTGGAGAAACTGAAGTATGTAGAGGGTTTATGTCCATGTTCATATCAGACATGTTTGACTTATCAGGCTGGTTAAGACAAACATTCTGACCACCACTTGGACAAAGTTATATGCTGACTGTGTGTGTGTGTGTGTGTGTGTGTGTGTGTGGGTGTCCTGTGTGTGTGTGTGTGTCCCTTGTGTGTCCAGTGTGAAACACACTGGACACACACACTGGACACACACACACACTGGACACACACACACACACACAGACACACACATACACACTGGGCACACACACACAGGATACACACTCCAGTGTGAGTGTGTGTGAGTATGTGTCCAGTGTGTGTGTGTGTGTGTCCAGTATGTGTGTGTGTGTCCAGTATGTGTGTGTGTGTCCAGTATGTGTGTGTGTGTCCAGTGTGTGTGTGTGTGTCCAGTGTGTGTGTGTGTGTGTGTGTGTGTGTGTGTGTGTGTGTGTGTGTGTGTGTGTGTGTGTGTGTGTGTGTGTGTGAGAGTTCAGGTGTATCCCTCAATGACTGTCTGTTCTTCTGCTTACCGCTACAGTGTGGAACATGGTGGAGAGAACAGAATGAAACCTGGGCTTAGAAAATGTGAGTGTTGACTGCTGTGAAGAATATGACTAAGAATAAGTCTTAATTCAAGTTAAGTCAAAGTCAAAGACCACCATCATTACTTACTTGGTCATATTAAATATCAGCTGTAGTTCTACAGAAGCAGAAATCAGGGACACCAACGTTTACAAAGAGTTGCTTTGACAATGTGCGTGTATGTGTGTGTGTAATTAATGTGAATAAGTGTGTTTTATATTACCATACAGTATAACATATGATCATTCAACAAGTCTCAAGTTACCTCAACTTCTCCTTTTGATACCTAGAAACATCTACATTAAATGAATTAGTGAAAAGTGAGTTAACATTCTAATGTGAATGATGATGATTTCTAATATTGTGTCTGGTTTCATCCATCAGATGTCTGTGATCTCACACTGGACCTCAACACAGTAAACAGACTCCTCTCTCTGTCTGAGGAGAACAGAAAGGTGACATGTAGGACAGAGGAGCAGCCGTATCCTGATCACCCAGAGAGATTTGAGGTCTGTAGACAGGTGCTGTGTAGAGAGGGTCTGACTGGGCGCTGTTACTGGGAGGTAGAGTGGAGTGGGATAATGGGGGCTGGTATAGGAGTGACATATAAAGGAATCAACAGGAGGGGAAGGGGTGAAGACTGTTGTCTTGGATACAATGACAAGTCCTGGAATCTGTTCTGCTCTGACAACCGTTACATTGCCTGTCACAATAATAATTCCACTACCATAGACATCCCCCCCTCCAGCTCCCACAGAGTAGGAGTGTATCTGGACTGGTCAGCCGGCACTCTGTCCTTCTATAGAGCCTCCTCTGACACACTGACCCACCTGTACACATTCACCTCCACATTCACTGAGCCCCTCTATCCAGGGTTTAGGGTTCATGATGAATCCTCAGTGTCCCTGAAATAATAACCTGACACACACACACACACACACTCACATTGGACACACACACACACTCACACTGGACACACACACACACACTGGAAACACACACATACACACACACACACACTGGACACACACACACACACTGGACACACACACACACACACTGGAAACACACACATACACACACACACACACACACACACTGGACACACACACACACACACACACTGGACACACACACACACTGGAAACACACTGGACACACACACACACTCACACTGGACACACACACACACTGGAAACACACATACACACACACACACTGGACACACACACACACACACTGGAAACACACTGGACACACACACACACACACTGGAAACACACTGGACACACACACACACACTGGACACACACTCACACTGGAAACACACTGGGCACACACACAGACTGGACACACACTGGACACACACACTGGACACACACACACACTGGACACACACACTGGACAGACACACACACTGGAAACACACTGGACACACACACTGGACACACACTGGACACACACACACACACACTGGACACACACTGGACACACACACACACACTGGAAACACACACACACACACTGGACTCACACACTGGACACATACTGGACACAGACTGGACACACACACACACACACACACTGGAAACACACTGGACACACACACTGGACACACACACTGGACACACACACACACTGGAAACACACTGGACACACACACACACTGGACACACACACACACACTCACACTGGACACACACAAACACTGGACACACACACACACACACTGGACACACACAAACACTGAACACACACACACACTCACTGGACACACACACACACACACTGGACAGATACACACACACACACACACACACACACACACACACACACACACACACTGGACACACACACTGGACACACACACACACACACACTGGACACACACACACACACACACTGGACACACACACACACACACACACACTGGACACACACAAACACTGGACACACACACACACTCACTGGACACACACACACACACACACACACACACTGGACAGATACACACACACACTCATACTGGACACACACACACACACACTGGACACACACAAACACTGGACACACACACACACTCACTGGACACACACACACACACACACACACACACACACACTGGACACACACACACACTGGACACACACTGGACACACACACACACACACTCATACTGGACACACACACACACTCACACTGGACACACACACACACACACTGGACAGATACACACACACACACACACACACACACTGGACACACACACTGGACACACACACACTGGACAAACACACAGACACACTGGACACACACACACACACACACACTGGACAGATACACACACACACTGGACACACACACACACTGGACACACACACACACTCACTGGACACACACACACACACACACACTGGACAGACACACACACACTGGACACACTCAAACACTGGACACACACAAACACTCACTGGACACCCCTCTCCCTAGTATATAGTTACAGTAATTTGTTAAATGCGATATAACACCTCAATCAACATATCTAATTGTCGCCTACTTCAGTCTGTCTCACCACAGCGTGATCTCTGTGGCTGTAGACAGATGGAGAGGAAAGGTTGGAAGTCAGAGAGGACGCTACAGCAGTATTTACATCTGTGTGGTCTCATAGCTGCTGTGACAGATGCTGCAGTGTACAGAGTACGGGGCCTTTAGCTCCAGCTGATCCTGCCTGTTTGTACACTGTTAGTCTGGTCTGAAGGAGAGTGATGTCAGGGGCTCCCCCATCCACACACAGCAGACAACTGATACACACGTTATGTAATAACATATTATTATGTAATAACATAAGAACACTGCCCCCCCTGTCACACACACACACAAGTGTGGACGCAGACATTTACGCACGGAAGAGTAGATGTGTAAACAGACAGGCACGCATACACACACCCAGCCATCGCCCCCTACACACACACACACACACACACACACACACACACACACACACACACACACACACACACACACACACACACACACACACACACACACACACACACACACACAAACGACAGTGTCCTTCAACCAGGAGAAGGGGCACAAGGTTACTCTACCTCTACGACCGTTCCATACTCATTACTAAGTGTCAGTTACATGTCATCTCAACTCCCCTGTCATGACCCCTAACCTCCACTACTGTTCAACATGACTGCCACCAGGCCATTAGGCTGACGTATGGGCCCTTAATAGACCCTATTCAATAAGAGATGTCCTTAGACCTCCTGGAGACACCCTGGCCGTGTGCTTTCAAAGCACCAGGCACTATAGAGAGGCTATTAAAAGTCTATAATGGTGCTTTTCCATCAGACTGACATCCTGAAGTGGAACAGTAATAATCAATATATGTTCTGTTGGTATGTATAAGTAGCCTCTCTCTACCCTTCAACATCATCTGTCTTCTCTTCTTCCCTCTCTCCCTCCATGTCTTCTCTTTTCTCATCCTCTATCTCTTTGTTTCTATGCCGACCTATCCCTCCCTCCCTCCCTCCCTCCCTCCCTCCCTCCCTCCCTCCCTCCCTCCCTCCCTCCCCTCTCCCTCCCTCCCTCCCTCCCTCCCTCCCTCCCCCTCCTCCACATGTTCCCCTCTTCCTTATCCCATTCTTCTCTCTCACCCTCCTTTCTCCCAGTACTCTCTCCCTTCCTCTCACTATCCCACTCCTCTCTCTCACCCCTCTTTCCTTATTACCTTTCTCTCCTTTTTTCTCCATATCCTTCTCTCTCTGTTTCTCTCATCCCTCTTTTCTCTTTCAGATCCATTGTTATGCAGTAGAGAACTGTCCACACATAGCCTTGACAAAGACCGCTTGTGTTCCACAGAACTTGGGCTGAGTGCTTGTAGAGTTAAAGTCTGTGACCTTACTCATTCTGCTCCCTCTGCCTGCATTCTAAACACATACACACACACACTTTCTAAACAGACACACACAGACACACAGAGACACAGAGAGAGAGAGAGAGACAGGGAGAGAGAGAGAGAGAGAGAGAGAGAGAGAGAGAGAGAGAGAGAGAGAGAGAGAGAGAGAGAGAGAGAGGAGAGAG